>NW_027395571.1:0-134750 GCF_047715705.1 Aspergillus ambiguus | reverse complement strand
ACCCCCGATAGGTTAGGGCATGAAAAGTCCTTACTAATCTGTCCAACGCAATCATCTTGTTACTCTATCGTTATATCTTATCACCGACTATACTATATTTGATGCCTCACGTGCCGAGATAGCTTTTTACCTCATGTGCTCGTGCCCATTCCGTAATCCGGTTGAAATCTCGGCAGATATGGGTTGCTGTGACGTCAGGAAATACACCACGCCCTAATCGGTTCTCAACGAAGGAGATGGGTGTGACGTCAGACGTACATATGATTGACTGCCGTAAAGCGTCAATGCAGTGATCTAGTTGCTGTTAGAAGCCTCCCTGAACAGAAACGGGAGAAGGAAACAATACCAGTATGTACAGCCTGCCGAGTGTTGTGGTTCACCGTGCCATTGTCAAAGTATGACCATAACTCAGGGTATTCGTCGGGATAGATAGTCTTTCGGAGTATATTTAGGCAATGTAACAAATGAAATACTTCTAGCTGGACCATATAGGTGTCAGGGTCGTGCGGAGATGGGAGCGTCTGGTTTAGGAGTTTGGAAGCGTCGTCCTTGGAGATCCCTGAAATTCCAACTGAAATGTGTCGTCAGCTAATATAATCCACTATTGACGAAGGACGGAAGATCCTTACATTGGTATAATGAATCCCAAAGGGAGTCCTTGACTTGTTTAGGGGACCTTGTCCATGGGCTATCCTTGTACCCGAGAAAATACGGCTCGAATGTTACAGTGGTGTATTGCACTGCATGAGTCGCTGGAGCTAAGCACCAGAAGGGAACTTATTAGTATTTGACCGGGATAAATAACTACTCTCCACTGTCTAGACCAGACTTACACCAGGGTGCTAGCGAGGGATCCCTGTAGTTTTGAATGGCAAGAAGGTGGCCTGTCCGAATGAGAGTTGCCAATAAAACTAAAATGGTAGCGTAGAGAGCAATAAGATGGAAAGACATCGGACGATGAGGAACTTGTAGCCGTGACTTGTTCTCGAGATAATCTACATCGTGCAAGTCGTCTGATGTCTCCAAAATACTATACTGCGCGTTTTTGTGGTTCATATCGGAAAAGGTATGTAGGCACAAGTTAGGAACCAGGCAGATTGGGATTATGCCACCTATATTGACAACAGGCAACTCAAACCCACATATATATTAACTCCCTCGCTCCTCTATTTTGAGATAATGCACCTTATGCATTGGGGAGAGGGCATTTCTTTCCCCATTAAACTCACCGCTCCTTTGAGAGAGTTATACATATTAATACGCCAATAAAAGGCTTGTGTGTTACAATACGCTGGATGCATATTAACCGCCTTACGTCTTGACAAGTATACTTATATACTAATAATGCAACAAGCAGGGAAGGAAATGACTCGCTCTACATGGCAACTAACATAGTTAGGGATTGTAGCGAGGTCATTTTCCTGTGCTTGCATCGTCCAATCTGGCGGTCAGACCGGTAATACAGGTAATTTCAGTTGATCCGGAAATAACCTACTTACTATAAGTACCTTGCAAATCCTTCCTGATAACCAACTATCTCATTCCCTCAAGTCATTCAGAAAAGCCTACTAAAAGATATCCTACAAGTTTCTTCTTACTCTTCTTTAACAAAGAGGCGTGCTGCTCCATTGTGGAAAGTTCTAGTTAATTGACATCTATCTGTACTAAGAATGAAGCTCGTGGGATTCATGTTTATTTTATCGACCGCTATCGCACTACCAGGTTAGTAACCTCTCATTTAGAGAAGGCAGGGCACTTATGTTTGACTCCATGATCAAATCTAGTCTCAACTGGTGAATGGAGTATTCAGGGACAGAAGCGAGACGTTGATCATGTATCCGCCGCTGATTGGGGTCAGCTTCACGGGCAGAGGCGGGACGTTGATCATGTATCCGCCGCCGATTGGGGTCAGCTTCACGGGCAGAAGCGGGATGTTGATCATGTATCCGCCGCCGACTGGGGTCAGAAAGTGGAACAATGAGCGTTTCTTTGCTAGGAGACCCCAGGCTACATACTCCACTCGTTCTTCGGAATGTCCCCCCAGAAATAATGCCTAGCTATTAGGGATTCATGACTTAAGAGAGACCATTACTAGCAATATATTAGTAAATCAAGGCCATTCAAAACCGTGATATGTGATACAATACCACACGGCTTCCTCTAGGTCAGCAAGAAACTGCATGAAGGGTCAAAATGGGCCGAATCTGACTAGCCGTAGCAAATCGGTTCCCGAGTTCTTGGTCCTTCCGACTAGCCATACATGGTCTGTTCTAGATGAAATAGAGTGATTTGATTGCTACAATTGGAACGAAAGCTAAGCTAGACGAAGGCTAAGCCAGTGAGATGTAGACATGTTTCCATGATAGGTTATAGACAACTCACCCCAGCTGCGGACATCCGAGATATGTAAAGTTAACTGTATTTTAGAGCGTGCCGGTAGTGATAAGTATCCAATGTTGAAATAAGTCATAGAGCTAAAATGACATTATCTAGAGCGCAACTCGTTTTGTGAGACAACTTAGGTGGAAACCTTTGACAGCTCCCATGACTCCCTCTTCACACCAGAACACCATGGTTTCCTCAAAGCCTCGCCGTTTCCAGTACGCCTCATTTACCTCCTGAATAGTCCTTGCCCAGATTATTATCTCTGGTGCACATTTGGCGTCGTCTATAGTAGCGGGGCTATGGTCTCTAATAGCAGATTTGCATGTCATATAGATGTCACGCTCAAGCTCCGCGATGCACACAGATGCGAAGCCCTTCCTTGCAAATCTACTACCGTGACGTACAGCAACGGCAGTGAACTCCCATTCCAGTGGGATTTCGGAACAACACGCTTCAAGCTCCGTTTCGGCGCGGAATTTAGCAGATGTAGCAATGCAATCCTTAACAGGAAAGTGCGTGAACTCTGATTTGTATGGTTTTATAGCAGCAATTGCAACTGGAAGCCCCCCTGTAGCTGGTTTATCCCTGGATCCCTCCCCAACACTGTCTTCGATAAGGAGACAGCATTTGCCCGAAGGAAGAAGTTCTTCCACGAGGTCGGAAGGTTGCTGTATCCTCATCGCTCCTAGACCGGGAATAATGCCTTGGAAATGAGAAACGTACGCATCATTCAGAAGAGAGGCAATGGACTGAAGGCAGGGGTGTTCGCGTAGTTCGTATGGTGTTACCAGATGGGCTTTACAACGAATTCCTGATACTTGGATAACTGAGTCTCGAGGCATCTTTGTCTTAGAATTGCTTCAGTCGGTACAATGTTCGAACATCGGGTGACCGCCGCTACCGCTTAAAAATCAAGGTATTATAACTAATGCATCTGCTCGGGGGTTACGCGTCTGAAACAGAGTATGCCAGACATAAGTTCGTTATCGCTCCATACCCTGAGACCAATTTCAATCGAATTCATTAATCAGACATTTTACCTATAAACAAAAGCTCTCTCTCAGCCAAGAAGCCTACTGTACTTAGCCTCAAGCTCAACCAATACTTTAGCCGTTGTTAGATATAAAGAAAACCAAACCGAACTTAGATATTAAAAGGATCAACCTTTTCACATGAGTCCTCCTAAATAAAGTAAGGGGTAGACATGTCTTATTTTATTTATTTATCTATTTTTTCTAAGGCAAGAGTTCACATTTACCGCGGACAAAAACGCATGGGGTGCCGCTCGCTAGTGAAATACGTTACCTATTTCCAAACGGACAACGGCTACCGCGGAGGGTACTATTTATTAGTAATGGCAGGGGCGCCGGCGAGCCGTCAGTCTGCGGATCGTCCAATCTTAAGGTCTCTTAGACGTTGCCTTTCATGATGTTTTTCTTTTTTGAAAAAAAAAAAAAAGAGAGAAGGAGAAAAGAAAAGAAACATAAGATGGTGTGTAAAAGATTTCTACTGTCTGGACTGGTCAATCTGGAGACATGACACAGTAACCCACAATGATCTTCTGTGTGCTTGTCTGGGGGATATGTGGACCAGTGCTCGGTAGTGTAAGGGATTGCACTGAATACGCGTATATCCTTACGTTCTGGGTTCCCGGCCCTCCTTATTAAAGCAATTACAATACGATTGACTCTTAAACATGAAGGATGAGCAAGAATAAAGGCATGCTTAAAGACTTACACTTTAATACAATGTTATAGTCAATGCAAGCAGATGTGGCTCTTGTCTTGACAACGGAAATGTGTAATATGCTTGTGCCTAAAGACATAGTCAAGGAGATATCAGTGTTGTAGCATAATATTGACATATATAATATCTATTTGCAGTCTTTCTCATTGCGTCACTCTTACTGCACTGTTTACACGCATGATTTAAATGCTCAGAGTTACAAGGCAAAGAAACAATAAATGACTGGATGGAAAGGAATGGTTGGAGTTAATCAGCTGCCCCCTGACCTTCTGAAATTTCCACAGAAGGTGTAGTAGGTATGGATACGGTAGCAGTGTTAGCAGATACTGACAACACTTTACTTTTAGGATGTATAAGTAGGTTTGCGTGCAGACATGTCTATGATCGGCTTCTGGTGCTGCGATTTTTACCACGGCCAGAATGTTACTAACTAGTTAACTAACTATTAGTGAGCCTTTGCATTCACATGCTATTTCCAGATTTTCGTGTTTGGTGAAATTAGTGTAATGAAAACACCTAATCTTTTTTTATTTCCTAATGGTCACTTCGGAATACAGCGTTGATTACTTACAAGCCCTCCACATTCCATCTCAGTCAGTCCTATCTGCTGATATTAACTCCTGAATATAGGTTAATTACTTACACCCTGGCCCATCCCATCGTAGTTTTTCCTGTATTTCAACGGTCATTTCTAAATATAGGGTAAATACTTGCCCCCTAACCGCATTTCATTGCCGTCAGTCCTGTCTCCCGATAGTTACTTCTGAATATAGGAATAACCACTTACATACTATCCGCATTGCAACTCAGTCCTATCTTCTGGTGGTCACTTCTGAATATAGGATTAATTACTTACGGGCTTCCCATATTCCATCTCAGTCATGTCTTTTAACAAGTTACGTATAATCACAAATTCTACTGCTTTAATAATCATCGTACCTGTCCTTCAGAAATTTGATCATTGCCTTCCTTTCCAGACGCCGCTATCATAATTACAGCAAATATTATTATTTAAAGAATGGCAATAACCTTCATATTGCCAATAATTATTATTGAGGTTCAAAATAGGTTGAAAATAGGTTAAGTTCATAAAGACTGGTTTGTTTATAGGATTGCTAGACTAATGTGAATATTTTTGTTTAGCTGGGAGACCAACAGCTATACATAATAAATAAGTTATTAATATGGTCATTCAAGCAACGGCTTTAGCAATATAAGGGATAGGAATAATGCAAACAACCCTTCTTCGACAAATTATATCAGTTTAGGGATGGCAAGGGATATATGTACTATCATACTTGTTTGTCTACACCGTCCGTGATCTGCCCTTGTAAGGGGTTTCTGACTTTACCTTTTTCAACGGATTGCCAGTACTTAGATATCTTGTGCAACGACATCTGAACCCCTTGCCTGCGGTGGATCGTAGTTACTCCTTGAGCTACTCCTCCCATAACTGATCTACAGAAAAGGAACGCCACTTTCTTTCTTCTCCATAGGGATCATGTTTATTCGAGCTATACCACAATTAGTACGTTTCGAACGATGTATTTACCAGTTCACAGACTGTAGCTAATCCTATTAAAGACCTTCCTAGTGCTTTTTGTTCTTCTTAGTAGGAGGCGCTATGTATCTAGCCGAGTGGTCCCCAAACCCGAAGATAAAGACGCGAGTCTTATAGCAGACTAGATCCTGTGCTAGTGCATTATCACAGTAATGGGCCAATCGCTATAGGGACCATATGGGCTGGAGACCTACAGTGTATAATTAGCAACTCTATTTATTCTCACACTCCTTAGTTTAACCAATTTCATCAAGATTTCCTACTTCTTAAGCCCATTGCAGCAGCTTTACGCTACGCTCTGGGAAGACGAAACACTGCTGGCGAATGACTCTCCTAGCCGGAATTTCTGCGCCTACCCTAAATCCAGATAGATATGTACGAATCTATGATTCTCTTAGGGCTTTCATTTTATTTGTGAGTAGTTACAAATAACCCTACTTGTAAGCCCAAAGGCATGGGGCCCATGGTTTCTGCCTCGTGAAGCCTAGCATATAAGCCACCCCCACCGGCCAAAAATGTTAATAACCATATGAAGCATTTCAATTTAACCTTGATATTAGCATGCTTCGCCGTCGAATCCTTCCCCCATACCGATAAAATATGAATGGGATAGGGATTAAGAAAATCTCAACCAAAGCCAGAGTGGTTGCGGCCCACTTGACGCCCAGAGCGCGATATATTTTCTCCCCCGCTAATGGCAGAACGCCGGCGAAAAAGTATCTTATAACAGACATACCGGCCATGGCAGAGGCTGCGTATATCCCATAACTGCCAGCTATGTAATTCACCACATATATAAAAACCAGCGCATTTCCGAACCCAAATAGAAGTCCCGCAAGGATAGGGGAGGCCCAATGGACGGGTGGTAGTGCTGTCCATGAGAACCACAACTGACCGATCGGAATCAGGACTGCTCCAATGCAAATCACGCTTATATTTGCCTCGGGTGATGGGCGCCCGGTGGCAGGGTCTGGCGGGTGCCGGTCAATGAGAGTGCGGATGAGAGGCTCGGCCAACACGGCTAAAGCAATTCCCGTGCCAATGCCACAGTATCCAAGGCCAGCCAACCCTGGCGACCACCCGCGCAGCTCGTGAAACACTATGGGGTAACCAACAAAACAGAGGAATAGAATTGCGTATAGTACCCCAATATACACATCCCAGAACAAACTGCGATGTACACATTAGCCAGCTTTGTAACGCGCCGGAACAGGTAAATTCACCAAATAGGCTCGAATATAAGCCATCTTAAGGGGTCGATAGAGATTATAACGTACTAAGCTCCACCAATCCATTTCTTCATCAGGATCGTACTGGCACCACCATCGCATCTCGCCTGTTTCCCGTTGTATGCGTTTTCGTTTATTCTGAAGGAGAACGGGGGCATAAGTCTCTCTTGAGAAGAAAAGGGCGACGCAGAGCACGCTTTCACATATAACCACAATCCAGGTGACCCATCGCCAACCAAGAAACTGAAAGACGAATCCGCCCATGATGGGCCCTGTTATATCATAAGCCATCACAGCCAATCAGAAGGCGAAGCCTGAAGCGTACCTATCACCGCAGCATTCATTGCAGCGAGGCTCCAACAACTAAATGCTAGAGCGCGATTCTTACCACTTACAAGATCATTTACTGACCCGGGAGCCGTAGCGACGGTTGCGCTCCCTGCAAACCCTCCGAAAAATCGACTGGTCACAACCGCTGAAAGACTGGATGCTGTCGCTACCGGGATGATCAAAACCGTGAAAAGCGCGGTGGAAATCAGGTGCGTCGAATACCGGCCATAAAACTCGGAAAATGGCGTAAGCACCAAAGTCCCAAGTGCCATACCTAGCATATATGTCGTTAAGCCGACCAGTCCATCTGTGTGAGATATGCCGTTGAAGGTGGCTTCAATGCCAGGTAGGCCGGAAGTATACGATGTTGCATAGAGGACCCTAAATAATATCATTACAGAAGCCAGCGAGAGATAAACTATAATAAAGGCAGAGTGCTGGTGCTGTTTCTCTGGCAGGCTTACATGACTGTAGTACTCAAAGAAATTGTCCCTATCATGTAACCCTTATACCAACTCGACCAGTTCCTTGGATTCTCCGGATCGTTTTCTTCCCATTCTACCCGAAAGGCAGGATTTTTGGCATTCAGTGCCTGAGGTCGACAGAATGTCTGGGGCTGTGTGGTTCCACTGGTCATGATTTGATGGTATATATGTCTGCATCGAAGGGATTGTAGTGGAAGTAGCGAAAGTGATTATTAAACTGCTGGAGTTGTTATTGGCGGGATGCCGCGTCCAAGTTTGACTGCACCACGAATAAAATAAAATTAGAATGATATTCATCCCGACTTAATACCGAGACTTTGCGGTCTTCCATGTATGTATATGAAAACAATTATCTGCAAGCAGTCCAACACTGTCTTTCCAAGGAGGACATGAATCAAGGGGCAGGATAATTTAACCACTGATGGGGAAATAATCCCCGGGCTGCATCGATCCGGTGTGATTGACTCTACTTTCATCCCAGCCTTAGCTGGCAAATAACCGTCCACAACCATGTTAGGTGCACTGTAAACGGACGGTATTCGTTGAAGTTAACGCAAGGTAGGCACCCTGTCAGCCAGCAAAGCTAGGGACAGTTCCGTATCTATAGCCGATGCTATCTAGGGTGGTGTTCCAGCTACGTAATGGGCTGGCACAGAAAGGATCACTGTTGATGTCTGATGTTTCAGGGCAACTGACTAGTAGCGAAGAAGTATGACCAATCCACTAGGATTAAATGATTTGACTCAACAGCCTTGAAAGAAACAATGCACTGAGACCCCTCACGCCTTGCTTACTTTCTTGATATATTGATTAGTAGGAATTGGGAAGAGAAAGAGACCTTTATTGTGAATCAATTAGAGCTTAGCTAAATAACTAACTATTAGTCAACTGACAAATTCGGTAGTTAAAGGAGATGGCCATGTAAGCGAGAAACCGTCCCATGAGTCTATATTTCGGAGATTTTCCCAAAAACACTACGCGGGTACGGAGTCGGGACAGCATCCACCACGCAATGGCCCTTCAACTTTGTGGTCACGCGGATGACCCCAGCAGCAATTAATAACATTGGCTGCCGTACATTTGCCATGTTTGAGATACTTTGTTGTGTCACGGGCGTTTGGTCGTTTATATGTGTCAGGGAGACCAAATGTCGTTCTCTGGAAGATATGGCTGTTCGTTTTCGTACGGTTGATGCGCGGAAGCGGGCTGAAGATATCGAGAAAACTGCGGGCCAAATATACTGGTAGACACAAGGATGACTCCTGAAGATTAGCAAGCGACAGTGTAAAGGCTTTGAGTTTTTGACTATCATAAGCCAACACAAACGACTGTGTTGACTTCAGAACTGATACGATGTATATCCTGTGGAATGTAACGCTTCGTCTCGGAGTGAGGTTGATCACTATGCTGGGGACTGTAGCATGGGCTTATATTTTCTACAACCAGCGATAAAAAACGACCACATCTATAGCTCGCACTCCAACCCCTATTCTGCCCTATTCTCCGACCATCCGTGTCGCGTTTAGCGAGACTACTGTCATTTTAGGAGGCAGATCCAAACCCGCCTTGGCATAAGCATACCGGACAATCTTGTTGACATATTTACAGCCACACTTCCTTGAAGATCGCCGCTATATTACATATCATCTTATTCTTGCCGTGGCCAATTTGTGACTGGATGTCGGAGAAAAGATACCCGACTTTCCCCGAAGGAAGGAAAAGTAATGCTAAATCATCTTGGACCCACGGTAGTCTCATACTACAGTAAGTAGGCAGCAGAGTGTTATAAACATATTTTGATTTAAGCCCTTCTAAATCCCATAATCTTGTTTGAGAAGATGTATTAAATCAGCTTATATTGACGCTTTGTCGGGTTTAGGGAAGGAACGCAGTATGGCTTTATGAGGACCACGATAGTTTGGATGTGTACTATGTTCGTGTCTAAGAAGTAATGAATAGTAAGGAAGAGTGTTCTGTAGCTACTGAAATGATCTATATTGGTCTAACAGGGCCTTCACTTGTCTTATTTGCTAGGTGTACGTAGGGCTACCAGTTAACTCAAACCACAAACAGTGCATGGGAATATCGCTATGCTATTAGTTCGTGATGCGTAAAAGAACGTATCTCAAGCAACAAGAGGGTATCTATTTTGTTTTGGTGGAGATGTACATGAGCAATAAATATATTTTATTCTTGAGACTGGTTAACTTAACCCTCCACTAGTTTCCAGGGTCGCACTAGAGCAGTTAAGTGTAAAACATGGTATCTCTTACATTTTTGTGTGGGTTGAAGTCCTCTGTAGAAAAGCAAAGGCTTTTGAAAGCCTTGGTGGATTCTATTCCAGTAGTAGCATTGCATTTAGCAAGGTAGCAGCGCGCCCTCGAACAGAGAAGATCGGCATAGAAAACCGGAGGACAAAGCCTTGCTGCCTTGGTTGTGCGGCCTATAAGGTAGCAGATATCATACGTGAGCTTCTGAATAGCGTCTGCAGGGTTTATATAATCCTTGTGCAGTTTTTCTTGTTGGGTAGAGCGGAAAATCTGATCGAAGAGAACCGTATAATGTGTTGGTCTAGGAGGTCCCAGTGGCGCGGAGTGAGACTGTAGATAGAAGTCCCAGGCTTTGGAATCAGTCACTTCCTGGTCAACAACGGTACCATTTTCCGGAGTAAGCCCTTTCTGATGTCCAGGGTGGCGCCGTGTACCTGTCTCATTTGCAATAAACCGAGTGTTGTGCCTCTTTCCCACGAGCACAATTGTAATGCTGGGTTCTTTGATTTGCCCTTTCTGTCTGATAGATTCAGTATATATTCCAAGGCATGCTTTTTGGATACCAGAGAGCTCAACGCGTAGTACGCTTTGATGCTGCGAATCTGAAACTGCGTCTCGGTATATCAGGATATTCTCTGGTAAATTGCCATTATTGGCACTTCTCCAAACCCGAAGCCTAGATAGCAGTAGTTCACCAATATGCGTCACAATCTCCTGGTGCGTTGCCTGTAAACAAATGGATCCTGGCCATTGGCCCAAAAAAGGGTCGACTGATGCTACCATCGCTGCTATACTGGGGGTGTCTGGAGATAGTGGCCCTGATGCCGGGTGGGTAACATCAATCCCCACAATCATAGTACCGCTACCGACTATGTCGAGGGGCGATATATTTAGCTCCTGATTCCATCCTCCAAGTTTCAGGTTGGATTTCAGCGCCAGATTTGATAGGTATTGCTCATTTCCCTTGATGAATTTATCCCGTATGACGCAGACATTCTGAATCCCTTTTTGAATGTCGCAGTAGTATTTGATGCAATTGTAGAGTTGCTCGTCGAATTTTGGAAGGATTATCAACAAAAGAAATGATGGATGTTCGTCAACTAGCCGGGAAATCCTGTCAAGAGCTGTGCTCAGTTGACCAGATCTTCCTTCGTTGCCCTCGAGGCTATCTTGTATCGGGATCGAGATCCCTGGCCACTGGAGACTGTTATCAATTCCCAAATCCATCAATTTTCTCTCAAATTTTCTGACGGCTGATCTCAGTATCTGTGGGTCTAGCGTAACCTGGTTTATTTGAGGATCCCCTTTGATCCATAAATATGTCCACTTAAGGGCTTGTGGGCTTCTAGACACCATCATACCTCGACAACTCCAGCCACCTGACCTAATGTTGGGTTTTCGCCCATGTCGGTAGACAACTGCTGGCGGGTCTAGGACACGAGCAGGGACAGCGACCATCTCAGGTGATACCGCTAGCCCGAATTTTGCCTGTGATAGATTTAAGACAGTCGATGTGATTAGTAAAACATGAAGAGCGAGAAGCAGAGAATACGAACTGCCCTGACTTACCATGGAGGAGCCACCGTGGATATTGCCAATTCCCAGAACATCTAATAACTGCCTTCGTAGTGCACAGTCATCATAATAAATATAATTCGAACGAACTGTGATTGATTTATTGGCCTCTAGTGTGGTAGGCACCATGCGTTTCAACTGATTTGGCAAAATATCGCATACTTGGGGGGGCAGATACACAGGGTCTGAGGTGCTGCCGACATTGACAACAGGAATTGAGATGTCATTGATCTCGACTTTGTACACTGAATACAAGCCGGTCAGTGTTAATCAAAATATTAAAGAAGCCCAACGATGATATGAATTGGGACTAATATTGGTCAGTTTACCTTCGCGGAAATATTCAAGGACTGTTATCATTCCCTGTGATGTCGTTTCTTTTGTTCGCTTAACCATAGGCCCAGTACAACAGCCTGCTTTTCGGTCAACTGTTCTTGGCTCTCGATAGAACATGATCTCCTGTGGTCCTGCCCCATAACAAGGAACAATAGGGCGATGTACCAAGTCCTTACCATCGCTAGACATTGCCAGCCCAGCGATAGTCCTTACGCGTGGCCTTGTTCGACCATGACGAAAATTAGGCAGATGGGTTAGCTCGACGCGCAAGCCACGAACCAGTGTCTCGAGCTCCGCAATCTTTGGGCCATTCTTGTGCATAAACATTTTCATAATCAGGGCAAGTGATGTTCGTTCTGAGCCGAGGGTATGCTTGACACGAACGTTGCACAGAATTCGATTTTGCGCTTCTCGAACAGTAAAAAACAGGCCTCTCAAAAGCTGAAAGCCCGTTCCAAGACGAGTTGATCCCGTCCTGAGAGGATAGTGCGTACTTTGGGGTAATGACAGAATGTCTGGAGAGAACTTAGGGAAGTGACTGAGGATGATATTGAAAGCGTGAATATACTCCCTCGTTCGCGAAAAAGTGTCACAGGACAGGTTCCAATGATTTCCAAGCTGAATCAATAACTCGGACATTGGGAGCATGCCTGTATGTATCAAAGAAAGGGTGTAGGAACTCCTCTCATATTGCAACACATATGTGTCATGGGGAAGCAGGTCTTTTGAGATGATAGTTTCTTGACCATCGGTCGCAACACTTTCCCAGCACGAATTGAAGTATATCTTAATCAACTTATTGATCAAGTAACCTGCCAATGTTGTAGGCACTTTCACTTTTGCGTCCTGGGAGATAGGAGTGATCTGTACATGATACCGATACAGTGTCAATTCACGAGGGAATAAAAGTTCGAAGTAATTTGCGCGAAGTTTTATTGCCGTCCCGTTAACTCCATATGAAGGACGGTGGATTTTCTGCACCTGAGGTGAGTTCTCCATTTTCCTTCAAGCTGTACGTTTTGAGCGAGCTTATACTGGAATTGATGAGACAACCTGCTCATGCTTCAGGGCACAATTATAGAAGTAATTACGGGATAGGAGCAGTTGAACACCCTTGATTTATTGTTTTCAGTAGTTCGGTAACCTTTCGTCCCAATAAGTACACTGCAAACGTGATTGGGGGAACTCCTTTCCGTAGATTCTTTTATCTTCCGGGCATTGTAGGTTTGAGAATCCCGCGATCCGTCTAACTTGGAATGCCAAAAATAATGACTATTGTCCACCACATCCTGACAAGGCCATCCCTTGCTTTCACCATAATGTGTCACTTCTCGTGATCTTGAGACTGCTATGTCTCTCCCTGTGGTACTAGCACATCCCTTCCCAAGTTAAACCTGCATATCGAAAAGCCTGGGCTCTGAGTATAAATCCAACTTCCAGATTCAGATATACTATCCCCATAGGCATGTAGGCCCCTGAGTTTAAGAGGCGAAACCATTCTTATAATCCCTTTTGGTATACGAGGCATGACCAGATTCTTCATTGGTCGCGATCACCCGTTAGACCTATATGGGTATAAAATCCTTATGGGTGCCAGTTATTTAAAGCGCAAAAAGAAAAGGGTAGTAGTAAAAAAGATGGAAGGGAGAAAGAAAACAAGGCGAAAATGGTAAAATATTTCCAAATATCTCTATTATACTTTCTGCAAGTCCGTCTGGCTTTCGCAAACCAACTTATCCTGGAATACGAAAGGAGTCTGATACCTCTACATAATTTTATAAACTCCTAGTTTTACAAAAGAGACTGTTCTCAGTCCACTCGCATAATATGAACCAAGAGATATATTTTTCTGTTCTCTAAGTTCTAATATAGAATTAATAAAAGCCCGTATGAATGGGCGATGTCCCCCAACGAGGACTACACGAAAGGAAATAAACCCCAAGGCATATCTGTACCAGCAATTTGTAGTAAAAGATATAAATGGGGTAATGAATAGCTTGTCATCTTCCACCAGGGGATTTCCACGTAGGAAGAAGTTCGATTCCTCAGAACAGCCTAATCGTCGTCTGCGTCGATGGCAGTGCACTTGAGAATGAGATCAGTGTCTGTAGTCATTTGTACTTATACTTTCTCTGAGAGAAAACACGTACCTCTCCACCATTGGGGCAGCATGCAATGGTGTTCTTGCAGACAGTTCCATGGTCCTCTTTCTTTGTGAGTGCTATAACACATCTGTTAGTCTATCGGATACGATGGTCTAGACATTTTAATTATATAGTACATACCAAGAAGATTGATGTCACTCAACAGGTTGAAGGGTGCACAGGCAGAGTCTGTATTCCCCACCAAATTGTGAACCAGACCCTCACCCAGAAGGTTGCCAATAAGTCCGCTTCCTTGGTTTTCGTGCACATTAAAGCAGCAAGAGACATTTGCATCTCCACATTTACCTTCGGCCTTTTCGATGGTGAGCTTCTTAGAATATTTGTATTTCTCTCCAGCATGGGGTTCAGTTGGCACAGCAGAAACCGCAACAGCCAGGCAAAGGAGAGCAGGAAGTGAAAACTTCATGTTGAGCTCGAAATTAAATTCTGCTTTGGTATCCCGAAGTAAGTGGATAGAGAATATATAAAGGCGTGAAAGCTGGTAAGGCTCTTGATAGAAGACTTGATGTGGTTGTGACAGCAGCACCCAGTGATCGAGGGTTGAGGACACTTTATATGATATCTGAACGAAAGTATAGGGGTTAATCTTTTGTGGAATAAGCCACTTGCTACGGTTTCATCCCCATTCCATTTGCCTAGATGTAACTGTCCTTGCTTCTGAAAATGCCAGACTTTTTTGTTGGGGGTATGCTGCGTTCCTGAAAACTCCAGATGTCACCATTCTGTTGACTGGAACCAGAATGCGCCACCAACCACGTTTCAATGTATGACCTAACGTCCATCGAAGATGGCTCGAGAAGGAGCAATATTAACCAATATGTGACGCAAATTTATGGGATTGTAAGTGATATCAGGAACCAGTGTATTAATAACAAGTTCACAATCCTGTGCGTAGTATTCAGGTAGTATTAACAGTCCAAGGGTCTAATACCCTCAACAAATGACTGGCATCATCTTTGAAAGGCTAATCTGTCCATTGTTAACGTCTGGCATCTGATACTGGCAATATTAAAGAATGCCATTTCCTTGATTTTCTCATGCATCGTCGTCATGTGCCATGGTCATGGCCCTTTGTACCTAACGCTAACATTTTTCCTAGATAGGGATGACATACCTTCATTTACATTTAGTGGCGTGTAATATTGCTTTTATATCGGCCTTAATGAGTATGATTCCATAATAAAGTGTTCTACACCATTCTAGCCCTTATGGCCCCGCATTTGGCGATAGAATCTTCGGACTAAATGCTACCTGAGGTACCCTATGGTATTTCCGCTTATTGGAATCCTAGGAGGGTTTAGGAACCAATGTATTGGGTAAAATATCCAGAAAACTAGGAAGCATTATACGTAGAGTTATTAGTTTCCTACTTCATTCCATACCTGGTATTAATTCTACTATGTGGCCCAAGACTAACAGAGTGCAGTACGAGAATACGCTCTCCTCGTATCGGTATGTCAACGTCGTAATAACCACAATTTACCCCTTAATGAGATAAAATTTGCTGACGCAAGGTTACTTTCTCTGTTCGTATTTATCCCAAAACACTGGTAAAATCCAATGTTACAGAGGCATCCTGAGTGTAATGGATCTTATTAACTCCCTCCTAGGCAAAATAGACCGTCTTCCTCGGATATAAAAGCAGCCATTCCCAGAGCAGACTTCGTGAGTTTTCTCTTCAGTGGTAGCTTGGCTTTGTTGCGAGTTTACGGGTCCAGAAGTTCAATATAGTCTTCACTCTTCTGTTTCTAGCCCACAGGGCCATGGTGAAGTATACGTGCCGAAGTATAATAGGCAAGTATACTTCATTGTGACTTTGTGGCCTGGATTGCTGGAGGTTTGAAGTTGATTCCGGACCCTGAACAACGAGACAACAACATGGCAAAGCTCCTTAATGTTGGACTTTGCTTGATCCATATAACATAATCTGCCAGCTCCTAAATTCCTGCGTATTTCTTTTAACGTCACCATAGTCTTTACAAGAGGATACATGGTAGATGAAGTGGCGTGGACATGACTGACAGTATGGACCTACAGGCTTCTCCAGCGGACTGCACATTTTGTCTTCCAGCTTGTTGCGCATGACGACATCGGCAGCGCTAACCACCTGGGCTGATATCTAATACCTTTCGCATTGGACAAACTGACATTACTGCGTATTCCGATCCGGTAAAAGGGAAGAAAAGAAAGGGAAACAAAATAAGAGCCAGAGTGTTTCCTAGTGTTAGTGGAATAGAAATACTATTGTTTGGTATTGCTAACTTCCTCCGTCACCAACCCCTCTCACCAACCCAGAATAGCTTTGTTGTTCTCACTTGCACATTGAACTGTTCCATTTTGGGGATCTGACGCCTTGTTGCACACCTTGACGCCACGAAATTAGCGGTAACAGGGGATAGGAACTCAATTTATATTTACCTTCTATTTGTATCTATGAAGTTTCCTATATAATATTTCTCCCCCTTTTGTAGCGCCACTTAGAGTTCTCTCTGACCACAACACCCAGAGAAATAACCTTATTCATGGCTTGTAATATTCGCAGGAAAATGGATACGAAGGGTTATGCTATATAATGGTCATTAGGTATATAGGAATAAGTCAGGCACCATCATCGCACCATGACATTGGTTCTATCATCTAACCAATAGTGAGTTGTGACTTGACCATTAGGTCTAGACCTGGAGCTTACAATTGTATCATGCTGATCGCGTTGATGCTTAAGGGCGTCTACCCCTATTGTAAGTAGGAGTAATCGCGACGCCGCCCTTTAATGGTGAAGCTAGCGAATATCTGGGTACTCCTGAAAGCATCCCCCTATTATCCACGTACCCGCATACTTCGGCTTTATGTGAATCAGAAACAAAACTGGCTCCAGTGATCGGAACTTTCATGGAAAATGATGCAAGAAGCAATGGCCCGAGAGTCATTCAGCGTACCAGCCATGGGAGTTCCAGACATTTCTACATTCCCGCTTTGCTGCGTTTGTGTGCTCCGATACTGGTAACCTGACAGTGTAGTATTTCGAGCCTTTACGTATCCACCGATTCCACAAATCTAGTGGTTTTACGATATCTACTACTAAGATTCCCAACAAAAGACTGTCTCCTTGCTGGACACTCGCAAATTGCCAATTAGCTGTCATCTACTCATCCCTAGTCATTGAATGGGCTTGAAAACGGACAATGGACGAAAGAATGAGCATATGACATTGAATGAAGACTGATATTAAACTCGAATATAACATGTGCCTGCAACCTGGCCTATGATTCTTGCTGTTTCCGACGTCCAACCGCAGCAGCCGGGCTCATACGATGAGGTTCAGTCTTTAGCCTTCGAATTAGGCTTCGAGTTGTCGATTGCAACACACTGTTTAGAAATGTTAGGTATAACGAGACAAAAGCATTCCAGAAATAACTGCCGTACCGTGGTCGTTCCAACTGGACAGCATGCAATAATGTTTTTGCACACTGGACCATCCTCGCTGTCCTTAATCAAAGCTGGCTCATTGTTAATTGTATAGACAAAGTTTAAACGCATTGGGGCTTACACAAAATGCCAAGTTCCTCGATAAGACTCAACTTTGCGCATGGTGAGTCGTTGTTGCCAATAAGGCTATGGAGAAGTCCCTCAGACAAAAGGTCACCCAGCAGCCCGTGACCTTCACTCTGGTGTATTGAGTCACAGCAGGCAATATCTCCTACAACGCATTGAGATTCCTTAGCGTCCTTCATTGCGGGAGAATTGGATATGGTAGAGTTTCCATCCTGTGCGAATGACATTCGCGAGAATGAGGATATCAAAAATAACGCTTGTAGAAGAGATATCATATTTGCACCTTGACCTAGCGTATGGTGAATCTGATACAGATTATCCTATTAAAGAGCTTTTACCTGGGCATTAGTTCCTTTATATACCGTTCGGGTGATGACTCTAAACCTAAGTAGCAAGGAGTCAAACAGTAACATCCGTATGGAATGGCAAAATGTAACAGCAAACAGTGCGCCATTTTCTCGATGTTCTATAGTGGCTATTCCTGATTGGTATTTTGCATGTTAAGAGGCTCCTCATTGGCCTTGGGAGCGGAGCAGGGCTTTCCGTCGGTGGCTGAAACATCACGTCCGAGGAACGGTGTTATTGAAATGGGTGGATTACTAGAAGACACAAGTTCCGGTATATTGAGAGGGTTTGTTGGGGTGGTAGATTGTTACTCAAAACTGCCATTGCATGGTTATTAAACGTTCTTGAGGTATGCCCAACAATAATGTACGGAAGAAAAATGCTGCGATAATCCGGTGCGGATATTACTTTTTTTGGTAGCAGAAGATCGACACCTGGATACTGCTGGGAGTATGATGCAAATGGGGAGAAAAGAAAAAGATTGTGATATTTGACCATTGATCAAGTATTAAGTATGCCAACCTTGAGTAAAGTTCCAAATTGTAGGTTTGATTGTCAAATCAAAGTCAAATACCACCACCTCGCGGTATATTTCTTACGGTCTGTTTCTACCAAAATAGCGGATCGAATCATTCTCCTCCTTTTAATCGTAGAGTTAAAGCACCGTATAATATTGTCTTCCATCTAGTATGTTATTCTCGTAAATAGCTTCTGGCAAGGATGCTGATCTGAATGGGGTGGGCGTAGTGGAGTTATCCCTGCATACATAGGCTATTAGAATTTCGACCATCTACTCGTATAACCATATGTAGTAGTTGAAAATCTCTAGAATGATCGGAACAAAAGTAAAAGCAAATATGATTCACATACAGGACGAGCTATGAGATTATTAGCTTGCCTTCTGGAAGGGTCTTATAAATCCTCCAATTACCTGACTAGAACATTGCAGCTGTCTCTAAGTGTACCCTACGAGGATCTGTATCGATTAAACCAAAGATGAAGCCTTCCTCCAGCTGCCTTGAACCATCACATACCTTAATGGTGAAACAGGCCAGGCACATAAGGTGGAACCAAAAGACAGAAGCCACAGCTGCAAAGCCAGACACAGAATGGTGCCACAAAACATGGCGATTTGCGAAAAGCTCAGTAACTTTCGTTCAGGAATCCTGCAATAAGCAGGCCGTACACCCCTCGGCTTGGTTCGCCGGTAGCGCGATGTCCGTTGATCAAATGGCCCCACGAAAGTGAAAAGAAAGATTAGAATCTTAGGGTCTCCCAACCTCAGGATCCGCATCTCCTTGCGACCTTATTAAACATAAAACTTCACATTGGAGATGGCCTACGCTAAAACAAAATCGAGAGCGCACTATATATATATATATATAACAACGATTATGTATGCCTGAAGTGACCACCCTTTTGACCGTTGAAGCCCGAGGCGAAACGGTGTTTCCCAGTGTCACAGCCTCACTGTTGAGCCGCAATCAGCTGTATTGATGATAGGGAAGATGTGTTTCTCCTGGTAGGATGGATAGCGGCGAGAACATTTAGCGTGGTGATGTTAGGTTCTGGGCTTGAGTGAAGGATGTTTTGGAGGGCATCACTATGATTAACATTTTACATCAAGGTCCATGGGAGGTTTGACTGATTGGCGGATATCTATTATAATGAATTGATTGCTATTTCATATCATCTCATAATCCTCCTCACCTATGGTTGAAGCATTCATTTTCAATCTTTTATACCGCCCTCGGGACACTTCACCGTCCAGCATCCTGTAGGATGATCACCGGTTAGAAAAAGGATATCGACCCAGAGAGAAAACATCCCTCTGGCAATTGTGTTCCAGGTCTCAGTAAAGATTAGAAGGGGCGCA
The DNA here is from genome assembly GCF_047715705.1 of Aspergillus ambiguus. NCBI lineage: Eukaryota > Fungi > Ascomycota > Eurotiomycetes > Eurotiales > Aspergillaceae > Aspergillus > Aspergillus ambiguus. The sequence continues at coordinate 114,895 of NW_027395571.1, read as the reverse complement.
TGGCCCAAAGGAAAGTCCAATTGGCTGGACGATCAATTTCGCGGGAGAATATGAGCGAGTACTTATTGGAAACAAGGGTTCAAAGGCAGCTCAGCTGCCTCATGCTGCAAGGCATATCGAAAACGCCAAAAACAAATCCCGGACGCTTCGAATGTCAGCGCTGCGATGATGGAGGACTATGGAAAACCCTGCTATTTCTTTCCGGCCAATTAAATATGGGTGGTTTTGGCGGAGAGAGCTTCCACCCAATGATGACCGGGTGGCTGTGAATCATGGCTCATACCTCCCAAGTTGTGGCTGTACTGTGGCAGCGGGCTAGTCCAGATAAACTTGGCACTGGAATTTAGGCTAGCGGGACCCACTTCCACAATGACACATTCCTGCACGCAGTAAACCCCGTGAGACAGAGACAGGCAACGACCCAAGCATTGCAGTGCGCTACATACGGCAGATGCCGCTGAGTTTCTCTTAGAGGTCACTATTGGCTTTGTTTTATGTTCCGTTCTCACTGTTCATACCCCGGGGATTTGTTGATTGATGTAACTAACAACTAACGATATAATATTATGGGTACATTCTACATAAGAATGCCCGTGGAAAGGAATGTATGAAGCCAAAATAAAAAAAACACGATGAGCGCATTGTGCGTAAATACTGGAGACCAGCATTGATATACCGTTTCTTACAAGAGCATCGCTTTGTAGAAACAGGATAGATCTCTCAGGAATTTACTCCTCTCCCTCATCGCCATTGTAGGAGATCGCGGTACACTACAATTAGAAGAATTTCACCCGTCAGTTAAATAGGGACTTTTGCCATTGAATGTGTGAGGAGCATACATTTCCCCCAGTAGGGCAGCAGGCAATAGTATTCTTGCAGGTGGTTCCACGCGTATTCTTCTTGGTAATGGCTATTGTTTCACTGTTAGTCCTTTATCTTGTTACTTTGAATCCCTCTTACCAAGAATATCGAGGTCTGCCAGAACATTGAACGGGGCGCAGGCCGAGTCCGGATTTCCAAGGAGGTTGTGAACCAGTCCTTCTCCAAGAACATTTCCCAGGATTCCCTTGCCTTCGTTGGTATGCTTATTGAAGCAACACGCAACTTCCGCATTACCACATTGCCCTTTGGCCTCATCAACGGTAGGTTTGTGCTCCTCCTCCTCATGGGGCATAGCCAGAGCCGCGACGGCAAGGGTAGTAATAATGGCAAGTGTGTACCTCATGTTGCGGACTTTGCAGTTTCGTGTATGGCACGACAGGTCAAAAGATATATGTCTGAATATTTGAAATCAATAGATGGGAGATATATAAGTTTATTTTTCTGAGTATAGAGCACATGGGCGGAAGCCTGCATTTTATACCTCCAGTCAAGATACTTAGTTCCCAACTTGGTTCCCAACGGTTGTTTAGGTGTTACGGTTTCAATATTTGCCATGACATTCCATCTACCTTGCGAGATGTCGCCGTCACTGGGAACCATGATTGAAGTAAAAATGTTCATATACCCAATGCGACAAATCCATTATCCTTCATCATTCTTTTCTTGAGATTTCGGAATGTAAAGGGATTAATACCTGCGGCACACACGTCAGCGGCACGAAATATGCAAATAGCGTATAATATGGTAGGCATAAATCCACTTGTCCTTGGGGCGTTGTCCTCTACGGTTCAGGAGTGGAAAGCCACATCGATTATCACAAAAGTTTCTCTGGGACTCAACCTAGTTTTAATACTTAGGACTCCTCTAAACTGACCTTCTACAGCATTAGAGGGCGCCGCATAAAGAATTAGAAGTCAGAGTGATAACTGTTATTAGCATCTCGTTTCCGTACTGCTTGTAGTGCGTAGCTGACACATAGTTTGATTATATAAGGAAGTGATCATCCTCAAGCTGGAACTTACCCGCATACTACCCCTTGGTAAATTTTATTTCCAGGTTCTGCTTCATCCTGGTCAGGTCCGCGCGTCCTTTTCCCCATAGGATATTCCCAGGGGGTAAACACGGGCCTTCAGTAACGGAACGTTCGAGTGGAGACTCACTATAATTCCATACCTCAACAGCGAAAGAGCAGGTTTCTACAAGAGTGCAATGTAGTATTGATATTACGTTGGTACATGCAAGATAATCATGTTACATAAATCGTCTACATGGTTGACACCACGTCCCATCCTCAAAAGGGAGTGCGGCATATTCCCCCTCTCCCAGCATATTCGATTTTGTGGTTGTGATTAAGAACGGAAATGATTGTAGAAATCCCTGACGGCTCAGAACTAGATCATCAGACTCAGTTGCAACTTTGTGAAAAGATTAATGCGTGCAGCGCTATATGATGCGTAAAGCCTTCCAGATTATTGCTAACATTTATCGTGAAATAACTGCCTATTTAGTCTTTCTATGAAGCATTTCCCTCGCTAAGTTGGTCGATATATGATGATAAGGGACTCACCGATAAAAAACATCATTAGATGGTCACTCATATTCCAATTCGAAGATTACTTCATTTCCTGCGTGTAGTCACGCTGAGGTTATAATTTACTTTTTTAATTATGACATTAAGTTAGGCAACTGACATATATTCACTGCTAGTGGAAACTAGCACTTGAAATGGAATGGATATTTGCTTCCGGTTATATATGTCTCTCGATCTACAACACTCAATATCATAGTCACCGGTATAGAGAAAACAAGCTCACATATGCCTGGACAGATTACATCAGGAATATAAATGATTTAGGCCCTGCGTAATACTAGAATCCAGAGAAAATTCAGTGAGTGATTAGACTGGCAGACCAATATTCATGACAAAGGAACATGCATTCTACCATTTATCATCACCTCGTACATAGTATTGAATACATTAAAAGCCCAAAGCGTTGCCAAATAAGATAAATTCATCAATCAAAAACATACATGTGCATACGTACATAGTGAGTGTTATTTGATCCCGCAGTGTTCGCATTATATACTCTATACGTTGTCTTGACAACAACTCGGTAGCTTCTATTGTGCTATAGAGTCAGTCCGTTTCCAACTCTCGAGCGTGTCCCGTAATGCACTCAAGTTGGTTTCCCGGAACGATGAGACAACCTTCCTGCGAAACAAATTGTAATGTTACAAAGAGCGCCCTCCTTGAGGAGGAAATCAAACTTTCGGGGCAAGGAAAGTTATACAGTCGACCCAAGTAATACACGTTTACTATTAATTCCATGTTGTTCTTCAACATGCATCCAATTGTCAATTTCAAAGCTTCGGGGGACTGTTCCCTGATCAACAGGATAGCATAGCAAGATCGTTATAATGGAACATTAATCCTACCCTACTATTTTTATCCATCACATTCCAGTACACATACAAAAAATATATAAGGGAAAGAATAGTAGACTTTTAAGCCGGATATCGTGTACCTATAGGCATACCAAAAGACATGAGAAATTGTGGAAATCGGCATACAAACCTAAACCGAGGGAAAAGACAGAAAATGCTTGGAATGTCGGCGATGAAATGCTACCCCCTCCCCCAGATGTTTACTTGCAATATTAGTATCCATACTGCCTTATAGGGAAAGCGAAGCAAACGAACTTCCAAACAGGAATTTGAGCATCTGGTTGGGCATTTTTTGGCTACATGCCGCAATATAGATCAAAACAAACCAGGCGGGAATGGCTTGTTGACCCATGGACTGAAGTCGTTCTAGCTGTCTACGAAATAAATACATCTTATATGATGTGCAGTAGCATTTGTTTCTTATCATTTCTATTTCCCTCTCGTTGAACACCGGCATAAACCGCCTGCGGCCAGTGGAACTCTCCCACCTACCTCGAATGCACGATTTGTTGTGCTTATCCTCTATCGTTAATACCTTTAATCTTCACTGTTATTTTTCCTGATGAGTCCTGGACTGGGTGTATCTTTTGTTACGAGCCTTGCTGCAACCCCAACCCGCGGAATGAGCTCAAATGGTATCTATATAGAATCTCTTCAGCAAACATTACCACATCACGAGATTCCTAGCAAACTCCCGACGTACGATGATGGCCAATACCACCTGAATCAGTATGATCCAGCACCCTCCTGGCAAGATGAAGCGACAGTCTCTGCAAACCTCCGCAAAGCAGCACCAGTGGCAAATGATCAATGGACAAAATCCATGGATGATGGATCATATCGTCCAAATGAGTATCAAAATTCCGCAACAAAAAATAACGAAAATTTGCTCCACAATCGTCCAGACCTTCCAAGCCAAGCCTTAAATTCATGGACAACGATGATCTCTACGACGAGGGAGAATACACTTCACGGCATATCCCACACTTCGACATCGACTGCTGATGTACATATCAGCCAACTAAGAACTATAACCACCACGAACAAGCCAACTCTAACGTCTTCAGCCCTGTCCAACACCAATGGCGCCAGTGTGTCAGCAGCCCCAAGCACCATTGCGGCAAATACAGATCTATCCAGGCTATCGGGGATATATGCCGGCATCAGCGTTCTTTGTGGGGCAATTCTCATTATTATTGGGCTATTATTATCAATGCACATGAAGAGACGTGCTCTGAAAAGCACTCAATTGGGTGATGGAAATGGTCCCGAGAAACCCATCATAGCCAATGCAGCAAAGGTGCTAAGACTCCCTGATATATCTGGATCCATCTATACGTGCTGGCATTCTTTCCTTAAAGGATCCACGCGGATCAGATCGACTATAGCCACAAACAACGGTGGCAGAGTTGGATATAGCGCCAATACTGAGAACAGCTTGTGCATCGAACATAACAACGCAAAACGAGGCGGCAGTGATGAACCATCAAACAAGCGAAAATTCCCTCGACTCAGTCTGAAGCTCGATATTCCGTCTATCACCGATGAATTAAACAAGCTTGGCAGTTCGTGGCAGGAGAATCTGAACTCACTTACTGCCACTGGTCCGCATTCAACTTTTTCAAGGATGGCAGATGTAGACAAGCATGACAGCCATCAGCCTAATATGCCGACAAAAACGCTGAATGGCTCGTCCAATGATGTGTTGGAGGTCTTCGAAGTAGAGATTGACTTCGATCCAGTGAATTCTGGTCACTTGAAACTAGAAAAGGGTAGTCAGGTAACCTTACATGAAGCTTTCGAAGATGGCTGGGTAAGTTTCCTCTCGGAAGGTTGTTTCGTCTTTTTCTTCGCTTTGCTAATGCCAAGGGGAAAAGGCATTTTGTGCAGTAATTGGAGATGGGCAACAGGGACTTGCTCCGCGAGCTTGTCTATCGCCTCGGCCTAGTAGGCAGATAAAGGGACGTAATAGCGTCATTCTGCCTTACAGGGTACAAAATTTCACCAGATCGTTGCTGTCTCGCTTTTACTCCCGATTCCCTCCGTCGCAGATTGCCAACGAGACGGCCAGCATCACATCTCGACACTCCCCAATGTCAACAAAAATCACTGGGAGAGGGATTTTGTCACGAGTGAGCTTGTTACCTTTTCGAGCCAAAAGCAGTCCCATATAAGCAAATATTTACAGGACTGTTAATTTTCCTCAAGGAAGCCAGAACGCACAATAACCTAAGGTTGAGCGTCGTAATCAAAGTTCCATTGACCTGTTGAAATATACATCCCAATATACTGTATAAGCGCGCCACAATGAATAGTAATCTGGAATCCAAACGCCTAGACCAATCAAAATAAGAAATGCAGAAGGTGAGGCCAGGAAAGGCGGCGGTAATCACTGTTTATCTTATAGAGCCCCTTAACACAACATGGAACGGGACGAGCGGTGTCCACCGTAAATCACCATCACGGATGACGGGGAAACAGTTTGATAATGATGAACAAACCCCATCATGGCAAGACTCTCGGCAAACTCATAGCGCAAATGGCGACGATCCCTTCTATATATGGACCTTAAGGATCGGGGAGTTCCGATCTGGAGAGATGGATATTGATGTCATACCTCTCTACTCGGAGTATACACTGAACAATTTGGAAAGTTACCCGGGGAGATCCACTCGCTTTCACGAAATTGTTAGCGAATGAGATTCTGTACTGTGAAGGTAGTACACAGTCCACCAAGTCCTAAGTGGACCATTGCAGCTCCCAATGTCAGTGGGGACTGTTAGTGTTTGGCAGTGTCTGATAGCCTTAAAAAAGACTGGCATCACACAGCATACCCTATTTTGAGCAACTCAGTATGCACCCGTCGAATACCTGGTTTTGGGCGTGTGTCGCGCTGTCTTCCACTGCGGCGATTGCATCCCAAGCCACGTGGGACCTGGGCAAAGGTTTTCTGCTCACGGCGGATGACAATGCCAACTGGCTATCTATCACTCAGAGGGGTCGGACTATCTGGGATACAGTTCCCGGTAGAGGCTTTATCAGTGCAAGCGGCGGGGAAGACACTGTGATTGACGCCAATGGCAATTTCAAGATCGAGGAGGTCAATGAGCATAAATGCACCAGCCAGCAGATAACGACATTTGGTCCACGATTATGGCAAGGCAGCGTGAACACCCATGCTGTTGTTATTCAGGGCGAACTAACAGGCTGTGGCAATGCCACCGTTCCCTTCTCTGTGGCCTTCTGGGTGCCTTCTCAATTTCCCGATCGCATCGCTTTCACTGCCCACGTTAACAACAGCTCTTCTAAAGCTGCCACGAAACTGTTTTTCACTTATCGCTCTTCACCATCAGAAGATTTCTATGGGTTGGGGGGGCAGGCCTCATTCGCAACGCTGAAGAACCAGACCGTCCCGATCTTTTCTCGCGAACAAGGTGTCGGTCGCGGTGACCAGCCTACCACAAAATTCAACAATGAGGATAGTTTTTTCGCTGGGGGAAACAGATTTACAACATACACAGCTATTCCGCAGTATATCAGCTCACATTCCCGAGTATTCCATCTGACGGAAGAGAGCACTGCGTTCACAACCTTCGACTTCACTGATCCCAACGCTGTCACTGTGCGATATGGCGCCCCACGCGTTGGGGGCTATATTATGCAAGCAGAGAGCATGCTCGACGGAATTACAATGGTTACTGACTATACTGGGAGAATGCCCGAGCTGCCCCGATGGGTCGACAGCGGTGCAATTGTTGGCATTCAAGGCGGACAGGAAAAGGTAGTAAGGGTCGTCGACCGTGGGCTTGCCCACTCGTGTCCAATTGCCGCTGTCTGGCTTCAGGATTGGTAAGAATGTAAAATAGCTTCTTCTAAGCTCTTGGTTAACAGGGAACAAGGTCCGGAACCCATCAGCAGAGCGTCTCCTACATGACTCTGAATGTTTCTCGCCTGTGGTGGAACTGGGAAAACGATGCTAATCTCTATCCCACATGGAACAATTTCATCCAGACATTGCGGGACAGACACAACATCCGAACGCTATCATACATCAATCCATTCATTGCAAATGTCAGCACAAAAGCGGACGGATATCGCAGCAATCTCTATCTCCAGGCGACCAAAGGTGGGTTGTTGATTAAGAACGCAACAACAAACGGAACGTCCATCATTTCGAGCGGTCCGGGCCTTGACGCAGGAATCGTCGATCTTACCAATCCAGCCGCTAGATCATGGTTTAGGAATGTCATGCTCAATCAGGTCTGGAATGCCAATATCTCCGGCTTCATGACCGACTTCGGAGAATACACTCCAGTCTACCCAGATACACAATTCGCGGACAGAGATATCGATCCGTTCTTCTATCACAACGCTTATCCCCGCGAATGGGCGGCCCTCCATCACTGGATCGGCAAAAGTGTCCCTCAATTCAAAGACTCGATCCTTTTTCATCGCTCGGCTTCCATGTCAGCCAACCGCTACCAGAATCTTTACTGGGCAGGCGACCAGGCCATTAACTGGGGCATGAATGACGGTATCAAGTCGTCTGTTACTATCATGGGCCACATGGGTCTGTCCGGCTACGCGCATGGACACACCGAGATTGGCGGCTACACCACGACCTGGGATAGTAACGGCGTTGTCAATCGCTCCGCTGAGCTTCTCGGGCGATGGGGAGAACTTGCAGCCGTCTCCAGCTCGGTCTTTCGCACACATGAGGGTAACGTCCCGCAGGTCAATGCTCAGTCCTACACGAATTCTTCGACCTATGCATACTTCAGCTACAACGCACGTCTGTTTGCCAGTCTAGGCAAATACCGTCGAACAATCCTGGACACTGAGAGTAAGAAGCTTGGCTGGCCGGTCCTACGTATGCCTTGTATCTATCACCCAGGCGACTCCAAAGCAAAAGCAATCAGCTATCAGAGCTTCTATTTAGGAGCGGACCTCTACGTTGCCCCTGTGCTTGACCCTGGTCGCTTGAGTGTGGAGGTCTACTTCCCTGGCAAGGGTGAGACGTATACTCACGTGTGGTCTGGAAAGAAGTATCACGGGGGTCAGACTACGGAAGTTCCTGCCCCATATGGAAAACCGGCGGTTTTTATTGTCGGATCGCCGAAGCACAAGGATCTCGATGACTTCTTAGAGTTTGTGCGTAAGGAGAATCGCACTGTTATGCCAATGTAATTCCATTGCACTCATGCTCGAGACGGAAAGGGAGATGATTCATAATGTAGGATGACCGGGTGCTCAAACTATCCATAAGAGGACATAAGTCGTGAGGCTGACCTACTTGATACCACCCCCACGGCATATATTATTACCCAGAACATACTGATTCTACTAGTTATGGAAGAGAACCGCCAATTGTTAGTGGAAATACTGCATAGTTGATAGATTGTCGTTCTAGACATGGTATTTGATTCATATCTATTGTTCAAACAAAGATATAACATAGCGGCAGATTGCTCGCTGCCCTCTGCCTTGTCGACTTTTGTGTGTAATGTCATGCCGATACTTATAATTGGATCAGTTCAGACCTAAGAAAAAAGGAAGAAATGCCGACGAGCAAATTTGGATGGCCAATGGAGCGATCGCCACAGTCGCTGTTGAATAAGCACCAGGTGTAATCGTCCAGCCCCACGGTGCCCCGACGGCAAAGTAGATCATTACTATGATACATTGTTAGAGACTCGATCAGAAGAAGAGAGAGTGATACTTGCCTCCAGTGAGGAGGAGACAGATAGCCCAGGTCCATTTGAATTTTTGGACCATCTTATCCATACCGATGTAGAACCCAGTGGGGCCTATCTCTTTGGCTGTGGCTGCCCACTCCAGGTCGATACTGAAAGCATGGCACAATATCGCCTTGGCGCAATTTAGACTAATGCCGCCAAAGTAGATTATCAAAAATGGTAGCCACTTAGCAATGTCCATGAGAGCCCGCCAGAATGTCTCCTCCTCCAGTTGGTGGCGTGCCATACTGAAAGCGAGGGAGCCAAACCCATTAAACACCACCACGAGAGAGCACCAGATACCCCACGATGGCAAATATAGATGGTCAATGTCATCATTGAACAAGCCCACAACAATGTAGTTCACAGTTGAGAGGAGCATACCCGCTGCCATAGCGTAGTCTATTGACGTTAGATCTTCGATCGAGGTGTAAATATTAACTAGAGCTGCGGGCGGCCTCACAAGTGAAGATATATGCAAGTATTGTTACCTTGCTTGTAACTGGAATATTGCTCCAGAGGAAACGAAGAAACAACCTCGTTACTGGTCCTTTGTAGAACCACTGATAACTTCGATGAAGGTTAGCGCAATAGCGGAGGTGGTGCACGCATGGACTGTCAGGACTAACCATGGGTGAAATACTAGCTCGTTACATCCGTATGCGTATTTTTCCCATCGGTTAAGTTCGTCATACAAAGTGAGTGAAACCCCCTCCTTGAACTCGCCGTCATGGTACGTAGCCAGTCGAACTACCATGCCCTGCGTTTGACAACGAAGACTGACATCAAAGTCTTCTGAAACGTGGGAGTCAGACCACCATTTTGTTTGACCGTCAGAGGGGTCCACAAATTGTATGCTTTGTAATGCTTTCCACCGAATAAATGCATTGTGGCCAACAAATGGTGCGACATCTCCGGATCCCACCCCATATTTGATTGCCGTGTATACTACGTTAGTGAAATACGTGACTATGAAGGTTAGCAGTATTCGCTAAGCTATAAAAAGTGTGCTTACTCCCGTTCTCAAACGTGTTATGGACCACTTGCATAACCCCTGATCCATGCTGGAGTATAGCAACTTCTGGGCTTTCATGCAACTCCAGCGCACCATATAGCAAGCAGTCAACGGGGACTCGTGTATCTGAATCAATTCTGGAAAGGTCAGGACATGCTGCTGTTCACCTCAACATATGAAAACTCACAGTAATATCAATTCCCCAATGCGAATATTCCCCTCAGCCCCTATGGTCATTAGTAAAGGTTCACGGGTGGAAAGACCCGATAAGTACTTGCATGTGTGACCTTCATCCGCCACAAGCATGTTATGCAGGGCTTGCTTATACAGTTCATCGTCGTCCTCCACCGTTAAATCGTCCTTGCCGCATCCCCTGCGCTGGACCTCAAGATCTACCAGACGAGCCATCTCATCCTCAACCCTGAGAGAGAACGACAGCCCGTAGTTCATATTGCTAGCCTTTTTGAACCTTCCCTTTCGCTCAAATCCAACCTTGTTTGCAAGGGCTTGCTGAGTATCGACCGGGCTTTCTGTCTCGTACTTTTCTTCTGTGATCGGTTTAGATTTCCGAAACCATTCAAACCAGAAACTTTTCTTGACATCATTTCTCCTATTTGGAAGGCGAGCTGTGTATCCGATTCCATTTTCCCGATAGTATTGTTTTCTTGCCTCGGCCAGCTCGGGTTGGATAACTTGCATACCATCGTCGTTTACGAAAACGGAGGCTGTCCCGCCTTGGTTCTCATAGTATTGCACAGCGGCAAGAACGCTAATCATTGTCGGCACAATAACGCTACTGATGGTTAGATTTACCTTAGCTCGACGGGCAGAGTGGCTCCCTACCTCTTCAGGCCTTCTTTGTAGACAGGCATTTGAATAGTGATGTGAGGAAGTTCATAATTGCGATGGGCCTTCGGGTTCGGTTTTACAGCTGCTCTACTGTTAGATAATTTCACGGATACTAGAAACTGGGGGCTGAGATTAGTCCTACCTGAATGGTACTTTGAATTCTTGAGGCAGAACTTGGCCGGCAGGAACAGCTGAAATACACTGGTCACTAAGACTATAAAGAAAAACTAGTAATATAATGTCAGTAATTTCGATGCGATCTCGCACGATAAGCCTACCAGGGAAAACAGAGACAAAAAAGGTATTGTAACGATCTGTTTTATCGGTTAGTGAAGTTGGTCAATTCGGTCAAAAGAAATAACTGATACCAAAGCAAAACGTGTGTATCCTCCGTCCCACAGATATTCATTAAGCAGCTTAGAGGGAAAGTTAGCCTTAGTAAATGGTAAAGCGCGGAAAGCCAGTACTCACCCTTGAGATACCCAGACACTGTGTCACAATGACTAGCATGATTGCTAAACTAATTTTTAATGTATGTACCAGCAAAACCGGTCGAGGTCGTGTATTGCGCTCCAAATCTAACTCATCATCTTCTAACCCTTCTTCTAACGCCACCGCCTTGCTGTATATCCTGTGGTTTTCGTCAAGTGCGCCACGTACAGCATTTGGACCAGCCGCCCCATTGGCTTTCACCGACTCCCCTTGGTCGGATCTTGGGATGTCAGCGATGGAGGATCGACCTGATAACCAAGCAGATGATGGAGCATGTGTCTTCGGATACTAGAGCTCATAATGCTCAGGTCAACCTGGGTTAGACCGCATTTGAGAGCTAGATCACTCACCTGCGACCCAAGCTGAGTCTCAACATCGTGCGCTACATTGAGAACAGTGGTCACATCATGGGCCCATACTAGAACAAGGCGCTCCTCCATGACAATACAGGCTCTTGAAAATTGGGTTATGGAATGGTCAACGTCTCCCAATGATAAAACTATGGGGATTCGATCGCTTGTTGTCATTGCGACAAAGCACCTTTGCCCCGGATCAATGTTCGAGATAACTGTCGTTGTTATTTGAGAAGACATTGCTATTGTGGCAGCTTCGTTCAATGTAGTGATGGCAGAAGCCAACGTCGGATTCACATCTGGGGGACAAAAGGAATGTCCGCCCTCTGGACGTTTCACAGCCACACAATTTGTCGCGGAGTACTGGGACCCAGGTTCCCTACTCATATGGTCAAACCATCCTAGAAGAGTGGCTCTTCGAGCCAGCCATTGTGATGCCTATAACGATATCAGCAACGCTTACATCGTTATTCATATGCATGTCAGACTCCCTACCATATCGAGACCTCCATTGGATCCCGAACTATTTTGTAGAGACCTAGTTGAAGAAATAACGGTACCGGGTGACGATGTCGATTCTGTCGGCGATTTGTCTATGACTTGTGGTCGAAGAAATTGGACGATCTCTGCTGTCTGCAAACTGGAATCTGCCTTCCCACTGTCGTTTGGGCCACATGTTGCTAAACTGTCGCAATGGCTATGTATCTGGTGCCTCTCTGGTTCATATGAACACTTATGCTGTGCACAATTGACACAAGTTGCATCCATAATGGCTATTTTGACCTGGTGGTATAAGTCAACCGTGAACGGAAAGAGGATACCAAGGTAGGTGGCAATGGCACTTAGAGAAGGATCAAAATCAACGGGGTCATATTAAATAAGAGAACAAATTTGAGGCCTCAGTCGAATATATCCAAAGCTCGGGAAGCACACCATAAATCGTTAAAAATAGTGAAACGGGGCGATAGCTGAAGTGCGGAACTAAGGAGAAAACGCGAAAATACACACACACACACACACACACACACAGCAGATATACTGTTTGGGCAGGAACAGCAAATCGGAAAGTGCAGTCAATGACTCGTCCAACGGGGCGTTGATAGCCCACGTTAATGGGCAATTCTGCCAGCAAGGAGGCAACTGCCGACGAATGCTGACAATAGTGGCGGCACAGCTGCTCTCGTGGTGACTAGTCTAGATCCTGTAGATCCCGTTCATTCCAAGAAGTCAGTCGGGTAATTTAGCCTTTGCGGAGGCTCAGGGTGTACAAAAAAAGGCGTACATCATGGTGATCGGCCACCCCGAAGGAACACCAGGTGGACAAGGTCATCAAATTTAATAGATTAGTTTGTTTACAATTCACGGGAGTTCCTGGCGATAGCACCTCTGCAGGGCAATTAGTAGCGAGAGAAATCACTCCAACGCACCGTAAGGGGTCGGCCCTAGGTTAGCGCCCCATTACAGCCTCCCACATTTCGACGACAGTTCGAACTACGCAAAGACATGGAACAGGGTTCATTCGCTAGTTCATCAAGTGATAACTCACGAAGCCAGTTGTAATTTTCCCTTCATTCAGGTCACAACTGAATCCACTGGCAAGTGGTTGTGGTACTTATGTCGTGTTATTTGCTAGGCACTTAGGTAGAGTGATTGTGGTAAGGATAGGCGGCAATGTATCTCTATACTAATTCTGATAGGATGGTAATTGGTTTTAACCCTCTTTTAACCACATGGTCCCTGCTGCCACATCTTGACCGACTTTACAGTCATGCCACTATTTTCACTATCACCCCAAGTGGGTAGCCAGGTGCTATTGGCAAACCAAAAGTCTCTCATGGGCGTCTCGCTGCTGTCCATCCAAGGCTTATTCCCCACCTTATCCCTACGACGCCGATTGTTCAGAGGGTGAAAGCGAACATCGATCTGGAGGGGATAACTCACGGGAAATATCCATTAGTGCTACCAACAGCAACGCTGAGGATCAAGTAAAAAGACTGATCAAATGGTGTGTTATCTCGTCCAGTGTGACTCCAAGGGTCTTGGGGTGAAGTGCCATTCACTCCTGTCCCGGTAAATTTTCCATAGGTCCAAAGGTTTTCATTCTTTGTAAAATCAAAGAAGAGCACTTGCTGTGATTTTTCACATATGAGGTTAGTTCACGGCCGTACATCATTCTCTCAAGATAAAAATACGTACTCTCAGGCGCCCATCCAGCCACGTAAACAGATAATCCTCGGACCATTCTAGACCAAAGATATGAAAGCCATCCGAATATTTCGTCCTTTTTGCGCCCCACTCGCTCATACTGAGCTTATAGGCGTCATTCGAGTACGACGTTCCCCAATGCAAAGACGAACTGATGATGTTGTTCCCTAGAGGGTATTGTTGTGCATCGTTTCCCCTGCTTTCTGCAATGTCAATTTCACCACTTGCAGGCCATGGTCCATAAACTGAGTCTTGAGGCATCATCCTAAGATAATATTAGGACATCTCATAGCACATAGGATTCATTCACAAAATACGGACCAGATCGCCGGCCAAAGCCAGTCCCCGGCTGGTAGCTTGGCCTCAACTTCGACGCGACCGTACTTGATGCTTTTATGACCAGCCGTAGTGAGCCGTGCAGAACGGACTGGATTTATAATTTGACCAGATGTTGCATTGCTATGTACGGCACATTTTGACGTCGAGGTTAGATTTGACAGTCGCTGGTCCTGTGCAGTGCATGTGCCATCAGCTGTCAAATTCAGGGTATATCTATAAACACCTTAGTCCTGTCTGTTATACATAAATGGTGGAAGGCCAACCCATTCATTAGTTGATCGGCAGTAATGTTTGTATCACTGAGCGTCAATGTCGGCACAATATGAAGACCTTGGGAATCAACGTAGGAGTTTCTCGGGTCCTTCGTGGTCCAGTCGAAGGACCCTGTTCTATAGTCCCCACCATGAGCTATGGTCTGTTGCGTATAATAGTATCCACGTACCCATATCCATTCAATTGCACTTCGTGGTTCCAAATACTTGCGTCAAGTGTCGAGAAGTTATCTTCGAATATCAAGCAATACTGTTTAATGTGTCAGTCGACTGCAACGCGCATCTTAATATAGTTGAAGATAAGACCTCGTGCTTTGGGACTGATTTAACGGCGTGAAAACATATATACCCCGAAATCGCTCCATTCTGTCAGATTGTGCTGGGATATAACTTGAGAATCTAAGAAACCATACCAAAAGCGATCCCGACGCACGTATAGAAGATAATCCGATCCCAGTCTTGTAGCTTCTTTTTATCTTCTAGCCATGGCTTTTCAAACCTATGAGGAAGCATGCTGAGCATCGATATAATTCTTTCCTCTCATTAGAGGGTTACTTACTCGCCGACTAATCGAGAGCTCTTGAAGCGACGCCGAGAATGAGGTTTTATTTCCACTGGTGAGCCTCGATAATCAGAAAATTTCCAATTGTTCGCATGAGATACTTACCTTGGGGCTCGGACAAGGTTGATGATGCTGGTCTGGATGACCGAGATCGAACGGGTGTTGCGAAAGGAGGTGTTTGAAAAGGATTGACTTGGGAGTCCTCCGATGGTATAGCAGAATCTTTCCGATCCATTATTTTGTGTGGTGGGCTCACGCAGAAAGGTGAATGGCCCGCAACTTTGGGTGGCATATGTCAGTTTGGGTTTATCACCCAGGAATGATGAAATATAAGAACTCATCACCCTTCAACGAACATGCCACACCGAAATGAAGAACCACTTTGGAGTCTACTAACATTTTGTTTGTCATTCATACTATAAAGGTAGATTTTGACGTATGGCCTAGGCGAGCACGTATCATCGGTCTATTAGGATGGGGAGTAAGTAGCCGAGGGCGACAGGCGATAGTCTACATACGGGTACCGTATGCACATCCACGTGGCTTTTAAAATACGGTAATAATCGGCGTTTTATCAGCGAATCCACTTTTTACCGGCCGAAGGCTTGGGGACTAGTACGATGGTAAACTGTCAGTTCGTGTGTGCTTGGTTCCACCAAGGCTCTATCCAGTCATCCATATCACGCTCAAAGTGAATAACACGCCTCGCCTTACCGAGACGCTCTGCACAGGCTTCACATATGGGCTAGTAATTGACGCAGCATTTCTAGGTTAATAAGGTCAAAACTACCAACCCCATAAGCTTATCAGGGGAGTCATCGACCAGTAAGTCTACAGAAGTTAGCTATGCCCAACCTGCATGTATCGGCGAAGCCGAGTTTTCCATTATGTCAAATCGTATATATTGCCCCAAGTGCTGAAGCCCTTAGGATGCTCACGCGTGTTTGCGCCGTGGCTTCACAGCCATTGACAGCTCTCGCTTGGACTCTCGAATAATAGGCTTTCCGATCCTTTGTGAGTACAGAGGATTTTCAGGTGGAGCTGAATATGATGGAGGAGGTGCAGACATGGCACGATAAATTCCCATTACTGGGCTTTCTTTCATTTCCGAGCTATCTGAAGGTTGGTCGGGGACGCCGAACCAAGTTATCAGCTTCATCAGAGACCATTTCCCTAGATTTAAAAAGAAGAAACGACCTGCTGTACCTCCACCAACCTGGAAAATCCTCCATAGTCACTGCTACCGACGGCTTTCTCATTGGATATACCCCGACTTTGCTCCACCGCTGGCATGTTCTCTGCTATCTTCCTCACTACATCCCTAGCTCTGGTGTCTGCCAGTCCTGGCACGCTTATCGTACGTGGTTTCTTTCAACAGTTACTAGACCCCTATTCTCTAAAGCTTGTATTTCTAGCACCCTTTGATTGCGAGGCAGTCGGTCTCACTTGATGGTCTCTGTGGGGCATACAATGGCACCGCAACATGCGCTGGGAGTGGTTTCGGAAACTGCTGTAGCCAATTCGGATATTGCGGTTCTAGTCCGGCCTACTGCGGAACAGGATGCCAGGCGGGATACGGTGTCTGCGGCGTGGACACCACCTTGCGGTGGGCAAGCCTTGGTTGCTACTCCGACGATACAAACGCTCGGACATTAAACACTTCTATCCTAGTGCATGGTAACACAGTCGAGGCTTGCCAGGCTGCCTGTGCTGGTGAAGGATATACATACGCCGGGATGGAGTACGGTACCCAATGTTTTTGCGGTACTGCAATCGGGGACCGCTCCACCCTAGTGGATGCAGGGTGCGATACTCCTTGCCCTGCAAATCCATCTGAAATATGTGGCGGCTCCAACTCACTGAGTCTCTACGCGATCGTCCCAGTTTGGCAGAGTATAGGCTGCTATTCCGACTCGACTAAGGCACGTACTCTGAGCATGTCATACAACATAGCAGGCAACACTGTGGCTAAATGTCAGACTGCCTGCAAGATGGGCGGCTACATATATGCCGGTATGGAGTATGGGACGCAATGCTTCTGTGGAAATACTATTGACAATGAGGGAGCACCGGCCACTGGGTGCGCTACTCCATGTGCTGGGGACTCCTCCGAGATTTGCGGGGGTTCTAATGTATTGAGCATGTACTACCTGTTCCAATAAGCTGGATTGTCTGGACCAACTATGAACGGCTCCTGCAAGAAGACCATGGGTGCAGTATTTCTAACGGTAGAAATAGGGGATGGCAACACGCTATTAATTGGTTGAACCAAGACATATGATTTATAGTTTCCTATCTTGCTACATAATAGTAGCACTGTTAAGTTTGTCGGTAGCACCAGACTACTATGTTTCATTAGTCCCTCCTTTATTTGTATGACATCACGGAAAGGAATCTACGATCCCTCAGTGTCCAGCTTGGGGACACCATTGTGTTTCATTTTCCTTGTATCTACGATATGATTGATACATAGGCTGTGGTGCGTATATCATTGCAACGAGGGTACTCCTTTGCTTCTTGGGCAAACTGATTGAGTCTATTCTCTCTTATCCGGTTCTATATTCTCCCTGCTAACAGCAGGTACTAACGCTATTCAAACCTTCTCTCGGAATAGTTCGTAAATATAAACGGAATCTTCGATAAAATTACTCTTTAAAGTCCCAAAGTGAACAGTGCGTCCTACAGTCATTTTCATCCCGATATATTCGGACGGACTATCCTTGTAAGAGGTACTTCTGGGTGCCTCAGTCCTTGCCCAGCTGTATTGTCTGATGATTGACCTGCGTTAGCATAACCCCCATTTTAAAGCAGTTGGTTGCGGTTTATCCATCCGCGCCCGGTTCGAGCTGCGCCGGAGCCTGCGGGATAGTTAGAAAGTCCGACGGGGACAAGAGCCGGCGGGACGGATTTGGCGGCGCTCTAGACCAACATGGAGGCTCGGCGACGCGAGAATGTCGCTTCTCTATTCGCTGCTCTCTCTGCCACACTCATCCCTGTGGCTGACCTTCTTTCGGTTCACGGTCGTGGCTGCCCGATAACCCCTCGGGAACTCTGTCCAGTTTGGAAGTCCCGATCAGATGATCGGCTCCTAAGTAAAGTTACCGTCAACACTGACCACCTGACAGCCGTGGATATCTTGTTATCATACTACTCTCAGATAAAAAGAAACGTTCAACCGGTGATATCTTGATTCGGAACCGTTCCCGTTTCCGTTCTATGACAGTTCTGATAGCTATATAGAAGACAAGTCCATGTCCAGCTTCAGGTGTAATTATCACAACAATCTGCAAACCTTATAACCACGCGTATTGACTTTACATTTTTTTTTTCCACGTTGTATAGACATATACTAAGCTTTGTCTTTCCAAATGTCTTTCTTCCGCAATTTCTTTGGTACTACGGCTGTTGTGCCGGACGAAGAAAACAAGCCCATCCGTGCTCTACCTGCGTCATGGTACACTTCTCAGAACATGTACGAGCTGGAGCGTCGTTCTATCTTTTCCCGGAAATGGCTTCTCACCACCCATAAACATCGGGTCCCCAATGCTGGTGACTGGGTTCCATATGATGCCGCGGGCTATGAGTTCGTTGTCATCAACGACCAGGGAAATATCAAAGCTCTCCGTAGCGATGATTTTTCGCCCATACACGTGCACATCGATCGAAACGGCTTCATCTGGGTCAATCTAGATGCGAACACGACTCCCGAAGTGGCCTGGCATGATGATTTTGACGGTGTCGACGAGCAACCCCGGTTCGAACACTACAACTTTGAGGATTATATCTTTGACCACACGTGGGATATGGAAGGCGATTTCAACTGGAAGATTCTCGCTGATAATTATAACGAGTGTTATCACTGCCAAGTTGCCCATCCTGATATCCCTACAATCGCCGACCTCAACTCCTATTATGTCAAGACCAAAGACGGCCATATTCAGCATTACGGCGCCCAACGAGACGACCAGATTGCGAAAGGCTTTCGCATTGCCACGACATATTTCTGGCCCAATGCATCTTTTAACATCTCGTACGTGAATCACCTTTGGAATGGGAACATAGCTAACCTTTCCAGCCCTAATTTCTTCTTCATGCAACGATTCACGCCACTGAGCCCTACGAAATCAGTTATGCGATATGAGGTATATCGCCACAAGGATGCCAGTGATGAGGACTTCAACCTTATCAGTGACATGTACAAACGAATTATGTCCGAAGACAAGTACCTCTGCATTCAGTCTCAGAAGAACCTCAATGCCGGTGTGTTTATCAACGGCGAACTTCACCCGGAGATGGAAAAGGGCCCTCTTCATTTCCAGAAAACTGTGCGCGATGTCGTGATGGAACATTATCAAAAGGAGATGGAGGCCGGTAGAGAACTCTGGCCCGCTCATATTCAGAAAGACACTGTCATCAGTCATGACGATATTGCCTTCTACAAGGATGAAGGGACTTTGAGCACGGAGAGAAGTAGCGCCACAGACCCCATCGGATCTACACTTGTCCCAGCGATCGCTGTTTAGAGGTGGTAGTGGGAGAAGAGTCCATCCGTGATGGAGTAGCATAGTGTTTGTCGTTTTGGCGTTGTCCCAAGGTTTAAGTTAATAATTATATAGCATTAGTAAATTTTATACATGGAGATGCTTGAACTATCCATATACCTGATAGAACTGTCGCTTATATTGCTCCTTGTGCAGCTTATATAGTGCACTGATCAATTTTAATACAAGGTACGAAGGACCCGAAACTGGCACCTCTTTTCCATAATATCCAACAGTAAATGATATATACACAATAACCAAGCCGTCTTCGGTGATGCTCGATGCCCGCAGTTTAGGGGACGTCAGCGCTGTTTGTCCAGGACTGTGGTTGTTGTTTCGTTGGGGCTTACTTATGGGGATGGAAAACATAGAATAAACACAATGTTCTCAACAGAAATGGAAATTCTTCCAGTGGCAGGTCTTTATAAACCTATAATGGCTTCTGTATTATGGGGAAAGTGTTCTTTCAGAGGCTGGTGGAAATAGTTATGGTGTTGGGTGTATGAACCTCTATATCTACATTAAGAGTCGGTGGATGGGTCATCAGATCGCTGGGGGTCTTGGGGAGTCTGATCAAAAGTACTAGCTTTAGGTGCTTCAACGGTGATCAGATTACATTAGGCCAACTAGAAAGAACCGGGCCAAATTCCTAACTGCAACATATGTTAACCTTGGGGGATGGAATTAAATAGGTTCGTCACTCATCAATTCATTTCGGCCATAGAACATAGCAGATGGTATGAGTTTTCACCTTTTTTTTTTTTTTCCGTTGCTTCTTCTTCCAAGATGGGTTCCTGGTCATGATTAGATCCTAGAAATTAGTGTATTGGAGCATTGGGACGTTCTGACAGAGGATGAGAAAGCAGATATCTGTCATTCTCGAATACTTGTCCACTCGGGTAATGCACAGGCCAGATGCGACGTAGCGTTCAAGACAGTTTCTTACAATATCTATGGGTCAGTTAATCGATTTGCCCCGGTTATATGATTGGAAGATGGGAATAAAACGGCATATGTCATGGCTTTCTCTGTATTCTATACTATATTGGCAGTAACTACCTCGTCATTACGTATTACTCTTGTAAAATGTGCAGATTAAAACATCATCAGGTGTAATATAACTCAAAGTATTAACTCGTCTTTGGAGTCATTGACGATAAATTCCCTCCCTCGTCATTCTCCTGTTGCGGTTTTTCTCCACCTACGAGACGTGTGTAATCACCAGGCGCATTGCACCCGTTGGGAACATAAAATCGCTTGTCGAAGCGGCTGAATGTCAGTAGGGAGAGAGCCATGATCTCGCAAGCGAAATTGAAGACATAGAAGCAAGCTTTGGAATGATACCATGCCGGATTCGATGCCAGTCGCAGAGGACTCCAAGTGGTCCCACATTTGAAACCAGCAATTATGACACATATGCATGATGAGATGGCCACAATCAGCGACTTGCTAGTCATACTTCCTTGTCCAAATGATTCTTCATTGGCGGCGCGGGGAAGGGAAAAGGCAACAGCTAGGTGAAACAGCGGAATGCAGGTAAAGACCAATAGATACGTAATCGCTGCTAGCTGAACATCACGACATTGCACCTTGGTATGTGGATCTGTCGTCTTCAGTGAGATCACGACACTAGTTATGACCATGGCTAATGCACCGATAATAAGGCCGTATAGTGCCTTATATGCACCCCGAATAACTGGGTTCCATCCGATGTGAGGCTGCCTAGCTCGGAGGATACGCTGTGAAAGTATGACATTGATAATATACACCAATAGAATTCCAGCATTGACGAAGATATTGGCGGCCATCGCGAGCGAGAGGTTATGTGGCGTGGTGGACCAGACTATGCGCAGGACGAGGGTCGTGATTCGAGCCATACAGAAGCCAAACAGAAGAGCTGACAGTATGAATTTATGGCCTCTTCGAAGATTCACTCGGAAAATGGTCATGTTCGTAGCAGCGAAACCGGCGTAGAGTGCGAGAAACACGGCGCAGATCGGGATGTCAGGGATCACCGCGGGGACGCCGCCCAAGGTGGCAGTTGAGTGTGCCTGAGACATAGTGGAAGCCATCTACCTGGGTGCGATGTCCCATGGAACAGATCCACGGTTCTGGTAGCTGCAGGCATGGTGGCATTGTTCTTATACACTACAACAGGATCGGGCAGTCGGCTCTTGGGCAGTCGGTGCTTAAAAGTGCGAGATTCCGTGTTGATCAAATCATCTCCGCTTGACGAGGCCGATTCCCGCGAATCAAGAGGAATGGACGGACAGCATTTCCCCCGAGACCGAGCTAGAGCGAATGGATTGAAGCGCCACAAACGGCAGGACGATATCCTCTTTCTTTCACTCCATATGGAGCTGGAAAGGTTCACGATCCTCAACCGTGCTCTACGGGAGCCACGTATCTTCAGGCTCCTCGTATTTAAGCCGCCTATGGTACAAGCCCCTACCATTTATATTTAGATTCTTCCATTGCAAGTTTTCCTAGGGCTGGATGGGAGTCTCGGGCATTGAGAGGGATGATGATATGAGGGAAAACAACTACCACCGCCCAGTCGGCTGTGGCCGCAGCTGTTAGATATATCTAAGCTGTGATATGATGCCCCCCTATCTGTGCGGATAGCTGGGAATTTCTCGCCTTTCTGTAACCAAGCCATGGGCGAACACAGCTCCGGTCCCTTTCGCGTCCTTTCATTGTTGATATCGCCTGCAAAATAAACTGAAGTTCCTGGGTTCTAAGGCGCCGAGTTCCTTGGTGGCCTGGCCCTTGGCACCTTACGAATAGTTCATCAACTGCATATTTGCCGTCCTCATCCTTTGGACGTTAATACTATCGAATGCAGTTATGTTCCCAAAGACATTCCAGCTATTAATGTGCATTATAAAGGTTTTATAGAAGCTGCGAAAAGGTTGCCATTCTCATGTGAATTACGCGTCGGTCCTTAAAGATCGTCTTAATTTCCAGGTGTGGTTAGGTTAACCTCCAGGGTCAAAAGGCAACATCACAATGAAGTTCACTCTGTGATGATATCTTTCTCATACCCATACACCAACCCAGGCGATCGCTAAATCCGACGTTGGCAAATTAAGGTGGATTTCGTTCGGACGACTCACTAAGTTTTCGAATACCTCACAATGACATCGTCTGTCTTCGCCACCTAACATCACCACCTCAGGCTTTAATTGAGCAACCCTCGGCTCGTAGTGAAGATATCAAAGCTGAAGGCGATCATAATTCGAAATAAACTGTCTACCCTGGTCAATACGCAGGACGCTATGGCCGGAGGCCACATCAGTGAAGCGGTGGCGAAAGACCACCAAGAGATACTAGCATGTTATAATCGGATCATTTCGTCCTCCGACAGGGATGAGCAGGTTCGCTTCCAGAATTTATTTACCTGGGATTTGGCACGGCTTCTTGTTGGGGAAGAGTTGGTTGTCTATCCCGCCCTAGAGAAACACCTTTCCAATGGTGCTTCAATCACTGAAAAAGACCGAAAAGTCCACCAAACTGTAAGAGAACCGCAATATGAGATAGGATTCCAGTAGGCTAATGATTTCAGGTCAAACAAGAACTCAAGAAATTTCAGAATCTGGACCCCTCAAATACTTCGTTCATTCCATCCATCCAGGCGCTGATGAAGGATTTGTCCCAGCACATGAAGGAGGAAGAGTCAAGCGATCTCCCGCAACTGGAGGCCGCTATTACTGATGATCAAAGCAATAGCCTGCGCAAATCATTCAATCGGACTAAAATATTCATGCCTTCGCGAGCACACCCCCATGCCCCGAATAAGCCGCCATTTGAGACAGCTGTGGGACTTCTGACGGCGCCGATCGATCAGTTAGGGGATCTTCTTCGGAAGTGGCCACAGCATGCATAAGCGTATAGGCGATGTTGATAGCAGCAAATCGTTCTTGATTGTCCAGGTATCAAATAATGCATGTACTGTAGTATTAACCCTTATTTTAAATTGCGTGTGAATACTACGCATTGATATGTTTTCAATATTGACAAACCCAATTTACTCGGTGCAAGCCTGAGGTCCTCTTCCAATGCTAGGCGAGCTTCAGCGTCAGCCTCCCCAAGAGCTAAGCAATGACAAAATTAATTGTTAAGTACGTATAAAACTCGAGATATATTGTCGCGTATTGACTAGTCCTCCATCGGTGAACAGGGATGGTCCATCCGGTAACCGCTGGAGTAGGTTGTCATAAAATTCGATAGAGGTAGACGCGAGTTGCCCGTTCTATATAAATCAGCTCATTACGAAGACTTGGGGAGGAGATATAAATTACCTAAGCGTCATGAAGGCGAGAACTGATCTACGGAGACATCATCACGCTCTGAGTAGTTGGTGTTTGCATCTTCAAGTCCACCTTTCCCTCCGAGGAGCTGGACATGTGATATATCTCCATGGTGGATGAGATCACATCATGAGAATATGTTGGATTCCATATTGGTTTCGAACATGCTTCGGATAAATTTAGATCCTTATGTGAAGACTCAGTCAGATAGAACCTCCCATTGCGAAATTGCCAGATCGTAAATCGTACATGGCAATGAATCGAGAAAATCGGCTGGAGTCATGAACCAACGGTTGGGAATACCCCGGTTAACGGCAGTGGCGCCATCCATTTCGCCACCGTCCTAGATGGGGATCGAGCTGGAGTCTGGACGAGGATATATTGAACACTGATGGAAACTGTTTTCATGAGGATATTTTTAGCACTAAGCAGATCGGTGCCGTTAGTACAAAGTCTCTACTCCATCCAGCCGAGGTCGTCATGTGGAGATGGATCGATCGTTCAATTTCTACGAATTAACCGTTCAAGATAAATAGATGTCTCCATATTAATCAATACTAATCACCTAGTCGTGGCTGGAGTCTGGATCAGGCACCATAGGGAACGGCAAAGACCGCCCGAACCAGGCCAGACCATTTGCCAGGTTCTCTGCATCCTCACAGTAGTCTCTTCCTGCGTTCCTTGACTTTTTGTCCTGTTCGATTCCCTTCTCTCTGGTGGTGATCGGACTTCTTCTGAGTCTCAGCCCCTTTTGTTTTACTTCAGACTTCGTGGTGTCTTATCTGCCCCCCCTCTTCTCTTCTTCCTTTTCCTCTTCCTCTTCCTCTTCCCCCCAACCTCCAGCAAACATCCCCCAACCTCACCCATACCTTTTCCCTTGATGGCCGTTGAATCCTCCTCTCTCCTCTCGACTCCCATCCAAAATGACCTACAATGCCATTTCTCAGGCAGACCTCGACGTCGCTTCCAACGCGACCGACTCGGATGATTCTCGCGTGTCGTCGCCTCACCGGAAAAGAAGGCCATCCTCCTCCTTCCAGCAGCTCCCCTTGGATCACGACCATATCGGAGGCTCCGGGTATTTGGAACCAGCGAGGAGTACGGACGATTCTGGGAGGGGCCGTTTGGGGTCGATAATCCGTTCGATGACCTCCACCAGTTACGACATGGTTGAAGAAGAGGATTATGACGATCGTCCGTCAGTCCAACGGCGATCGAATAGCCTCCGTCGCGTGCTCCCTCCACCTCTCAACACCACCGCACTCTCCCACCCCGAGTCCCCCGATCCTCCTTTGCGATCCCCCGTCTCCGATGAACCCGTTCCTCTCAGTCATCCCACCCCCGACCTCCAATCTCTCCAAGGCGCCTATCTGAACAATGTAGAGCGCCTCGAACGAAGTGCCGAGCGGATCAGCTCCGCCGACATTGGCTCGGAGATCCGCAAGATGGACCGCGAGCAGAAACGCCGTTCGGTCAGCTCCCTCTCGAGCCCTCTGCGACCCGGGAGTAACGACGGCTTCCACGCAAGGCGGAATGTCACCTCTCCCCAGGAATCCGTCATGTCCGCCTCACGTTTGGCACAGGTCTCCGAACACGACCCGCAAGGTTCTCCTGACGCTGCTTTTGAACTCGCCCCTCCCCCGTCGCAGATGTCCGCCCACGATGACCCCGACGCCCCCTACGCGGACGGATACAATTATCTGTTGGAACCAGGCATGGCTCGCCCGTCCTCGGTGGCGTCCGGTGATACGTACCAACAGGCGAGGACGCTGTTCACTGATTTCGATGGCGTCCACTACGTCCACCATGAGAAGGGAGAGGTGGGACGACACGTATCTCTGAGTAGACCTCCTCTGGCGAGCCGACCGGAGCCCTACAAGGAACCCCAGATGGGAGAGAACATGGTCTATTACCCCGCGCCCGTCCCCATGATGTTGAACCTCCCGCCAAAGCTCTCCCAGAGGTCCCAGGCGGACGCTGCGGAGCGAGAAAAGCGGCGTACCCAGATCCTCAGTTCTGTTCCGGCCCCCAACCGAAAGTCAGCCACCTGGATATCCGGCCTAGAAGGCGCTTCCGGCGGCCACAGCAAAGAGGACCGCTCGATTGGACCGCCCCCACAGCTACGCGCAAGTGCCTTTTTCGAACCCCCGTCCGCATCGCTTGATATTGATGTGAAACAAAACTCTGCGGTGGCAACCTTGGACAGTATTCTCGATGCATCTGCCAATGCCCCGGTGACAGCATTCACCGACCACCCGTACGCGGGTCATCTTGGTCCAGAAGTGTATGGAAGCTCGAAGCCGAAACCAGGGTCCAAGAGACCAGCTTCCTACAGCACTGTCAGCTTGGAAAACCGCGATTCCGATGGGAACCTAAGAGAAGGACCGACCGAGGCGGAGGCGGCCGAGATGCACGAAGGCACGTCGCTTCACGAAACCGGTCGCGAGGGGGGTCGTGACGGCTCTTCTCAAGGAGAAGCTGAAGAGGAGGACGAGGTAGCCTTCACTGGACCTCCCACCACGCTTCTGGCGGAATTGGAATTGAGGAAACACGAATTGAAACAACGGCGACGGACAGCTGCTACGTCTGTGGGGCTACATTCTACTCTCCTGCAGCTCGATGCGGTCGCCCAGAAACAGAGCGAACACCGACGACAAAGACCCGTAACACTGGCATGGGAGAGCCCGGATGCCCATCAGAACAATGATGACGCGGACGAAGATGTCCCGCTCGGCGTCCTCTACCCGGAGAAACAGGCCGCAGTCGACGACAGCCGACCGTTGGGTCTGATGGAGAAGCGGGAATTAGAAGAAAGCGAGCCCTTAAGTCGACGCCGTGCCCGACTCCGCGGAGAGCCCGCTCCGCCGCCCCGAACGCCCGACAAGCGCCCGACGACCATGTATTCGCGGCATGTGGCCGAACCGAATCAGGACGACAGTGGCGATGAGGAAGAGACGTTGGCACAGCGCATGCAACGACTGCGCGCTAACGATCGGACCAGCATGGCGGCAGAGAGTGAGTTTGCTAGCGAGATTATGGCGGAGCTCAGCCATTTGCAAGGGGGGAACGAGAAAGAAAAGCAGGATGTAGTTGCGCCGGAGGACGAAACTCTAGCCGAGCGTCGAGCTCGTCTTCAGAAGGAAGCAGTCGAGGCCAAGCGCAATTCTACCGCAAAGATCCCCCGTTACCGCCGAAGTATGGCGGATCTCCTGCACACGCGACGGCCATCCACCATGGCCCACCAGCCCCGGAACGAGACGCCTGTTATGCCTCGTGGGTTAAGTCACTCCCAGTCCTATGATGCTCGCTTGTCGATGCACCAGTGGCCGATGCAGGCGGCCCCATCGATCTCAACGGGACCATTACCGTACCAGGGGCACATTCGGAATGATTCGGCGGGGTATGGAATGGTACACCCCAATACCTTCTACAGCGATGCAGTCATTGGAATGAACCATTTGAGCTACGCTCGGCCCGCCGGCTACGCCGCGAAGATGATGCGCCCGGATATTGAGTCAGGCCAGCGCGAGATGATTGACCGTTGGCGACAGAGCATCGTATAGGTTGTCGCCTTTACATTCTTCGCCATTTGATATATTTTGCTTATTGCTTTATAATATTTTAATTCCCCGATATGGTTGGTGGTGTTGACCGTTTTGATTGTTCTTGAGCGCATTTGGCATTGTTATGAAGCATGCATGGTGATATTGTACATTAGTGACGGGCAACGAGCATTTGGCTGTATACTACCTGAGTATATCGATGGCCGCATGGTTTTTATTTATAATTATTACTCTTAATATTCCTCCAATGTCGGTACTGCGATTGTCTGCATGGTTAAGCTTAACAGTGGATGACAGGTCAACGGTTCGCACGAGGCGGCGTAATGAATGCATTGAAATTAACAGGGATCGATCATGAAACGAGGAATGTCGTCCGGATCCGGTGCATTCTTCGGTCAAATCCCTTTTCCTTTTTTCTTTCTGCATTTCTACTCTTTCTTTTTTTTTTAATTTTCCGTCGAATCTTCCTGTCGCCTGGTGTCTGCTGCTGAAATCCCGCATCGGGTGGTCTGTTCGCGCTGTGGTTGTTCTAAATATACGACGACCGCCTTCTACTTGCCCCACGCGCCCTCCAAGCAGATCGATCGTCTGGCTTCTCTTCCTCCGCACACTACACCATGGAACTCCCTGGCTGTTACTGAACGGCTTGATCCTGTTCAGACAGACGCCCCACGGCTCCGCGGGCGTCGATATCTCCAAGTATGCCTTCGTCAGCCGTGTTCTCCTACTGGCGCCGCGACCACCGCCGCTCCAGTGCCGCTCCCGTCTCTCCTCCCGCCGTGAAGAACACCAACAACGCTCCTCAACTTCCCGCTATTCCTCCCACTGCTGCTCTGACAACCCCCTATGACGCCTCCCCCGCAGTTACTGGCGGCTCCAGCCCGCACGTATCACTCGACGACCATTCACCGGACGGCGAATCCGACAAAGCAGCCGTGACGGTTTCTACCACCAAGATTGACGCGCCCTCCTCCTCGTCTATCAATCTCGCCGTCCCCCCATCGACGACATCTGAGCGACAAGCTCGACCCCGGTCCAGTCCAGAGGAGCGGGAAAGAGACTCCCCTTTGACGGCACAGTCAAACTACTCCCAGCCGTCCTTCCCTGCATCCCGTCCCGATCCAGCCGATGGAGAGTCCTCTAAGCCGAGTTCCCCGTTTCGGCTCTCCTTCGGGAAGGGCCTCTTAACATCCCATTCTCACTCGTCGGACAACCACTCGAAACGTTCTTCCGCCGCTGCAATGGCGCCCTCCAGCCACCTACGCTTCAAGGCATCCCCGGACACGTCCCCGGCGGAGAGACACGGCCCATCGTCGCAAAAGGAATATAAGTCTGACGGCGCGCATGGCCGCCGGCAGGGAGATCACGATGTGTCCGCTGAGCATGGTCACCACAAATCGGGGAAGGCCATGCTGCATCTTCTAAACCCAATGGCCCTGCTGGCACGGAGGCGCTCCTCCCAGATCGCCGGGCTGCGCGCTGAAGACATGCACATCGGTCCCCGGAACCTGGTCCCCGCCATCCCGGACGACTACGACCCCAGAATTCGCGGCAATATCGTGCATGATTTCTCTGCTCCACGGCCGCGGCGGAATCTGGCTGCTACGCCGGCGTTGCTGCATGAAGTGAGCAGTGCGCATGATCGGTCCCAGTCCGTCACTGGCGTGTCCGCGGCGAATGAGTCTGGACTGCAGGCGGCCGATCAGAGGAAAAGATACAGTGAACACTCCCCTGTGTTTAGGGAACACTTTGAGGATGACCCGAGGGCTCTGCAGGTCGAGAATAAGGCGTACTTGCAATCGTCTCTGCTGGTGAATCCGTCTGAGCACGACCGCGATTCTCGTTTCATACCTATATTTGCTAGGAATCTGCCTTCCAATGTTCCCGAGCAGAATGAAGAGCCCCGCATCAGTACGAGCCCTGGTCAGCCACCTCAGGAGGCACTGTCGAATGAGAGCTCTCAACCTACCGTCTCGCAAGATACTGACACGATTGAACTCGTGCCGAGCCAGCGAGTCGGCCTTCCCAGACATCTGAAAAGCAATGCGTCTCGGTTTAGCTTCGATATGAATGGCGTGGAGTCCTCGACGCAAGAGAAACTCCTGGAAGAAAAGCACAAGCAGAAGGAGGCGGCTCGCCGGGCCAGGGCCCACCTAGAGGGGGCCAGTTTCAGTGATGAGGACGACGATTTTGACAACGATCTATATGACGACATGGACGGTCTGGAAGAAAAGATCCCCGGTGTCAATGCGGACGCCGATGAAGATGATGAATTTAACGACTTCTCCGGCCCTGGATCCGTCATGAGCAAGTCCTGGCTGGCCGATGGGCCATCTAACATGGCTACGCAACCTGTGCTTGATGTGTCGAGTATATCGGCTACGCCCAATCTGCAGGACAGCTCAACGCTGGCTTCGGGAGATGAAACCAAAATGGAGTCTTCCTTAGAGCCCTCAATATCCCCATCCCCTTTGAACATTACTGGCTTGGGAGCCACTGACGACGTATCCGCGCCTACGCACAGCAAACCATCGGAAGACGATTCGCGAAATCATACAGGCCCACCTCTCCAGTCGCAGGTCGTGGAAGACGACGA
The DNA here is from genome assembly GCF_047715705.1 of Aspergillus ambiguus. NCBI lineage: Eukaryota > Fungi > Ascomycota > Eurotiomycetes > Eurotiales > Aspergillaceae > Aspergillus > Aspergillus ambiguus. The sequence continues at coordinate 84,736 of NW_027395571.1, read as the reverse complement.
TGACCTGTACTTTGATGACGGCGAATTCGGCGACCTAACCGCTGAAGTTGACAGTGAAACGTTTGATGAATCCATCTTCGACGACGAGTCGAGCCATCTGTATGAACGCAAACCCGTTGGACCGGTTTCACAAGAGGTCGTCTCCGAGCATGTTGGGCCGAGCTCAGAGATCGGATACAATGGTGAACTCAAGCACATGCCCAGCGTGGCTAGCGAGTACCACACCACAGGCTTCAGGCGGCATCCCCAAACAGATGACGCAGCAAAGGTCACGTCCGCGAAGACCCACGGCGGCGTGCTATCCGAGCAGAATCTTGAAGCCTTCCACAACGCATTGGTGCAAGCAGCCAATCAAACGGCTACAGAAGATCGGTTCGGGCGTAATGCCAGTATCAGCGAACGCTCATTGGGTCAGAAAAGTATTGGCCCGACGCTTGAAGCCCCCCGAGAGGTGATATCTGCCGATGATCATCTTGTGCAGCCCACAGATGGAAGCGAGTTCGAAGAAGTGTTTGAAGATTTTAGTTACGATGATAATGATGCCTCATTTTACGACGATCCGATCATCGCCGCGGCAAACGCAGAAGCGCTTGAAAACGACGACGAAGGCTTCTACGGTCAAGAATTCGGGTTCTACGCTCAGGCCTACGGCCCTTGTAGCTCCGAGCTGACCAACGGCGGATACTTTGGGCCGCGCGGCGTGGAGGGCATCAGCCGCAGCTTCAGCAGCCGGGGTAAGTTCCGGGAGCCCAGCCTGACCCCCATCACGGAGCGCTCCGAATGGAGTACCCGGAACTCGGTGATCTCGCTGACGGCGGCCCACGGGGCGGCACATTCCAACACCCTATCAAGTCCGGGGCTCGCGCAGTTGGTGGACATGGGCAACATTGAGGATGAGATGTCGCTAAGTGCGCTGATGCGACTGCGGCGCGGAGCCTGGGGCGGGAGCAACGGAAGCCTCCGCAGTAGTAGCGGGAGTCCTCCTCCGCACCCACACTCCTCGTCGAATCGAGGGAGCTTCACCGGTTTATCCGATGTGAGTCCTACGGTGTACACTGCGCCTCCGGATCTTCTCGGACCCAGCTTGATGGACTCGTCAGAGAAAGGTGGATCTACTCAGAGTCCGATCGATTCCACGCTCCATGTATAGATTGATGATTGGTGTATGTGTTGGATATAGCGATTTCGATACCTATATATAATGTGTATTGTTGCGATGTGCCTTGGTTGTATACTTCTCCGGACAACGGTCTTTCTTGGATGGTTTCACTGGTGTACGTGATGCCACACTATGTATTTACGAGGAATGATAAGTACCATTTACCTTTCCACTCCATCAAATCCAACCTTCCAGGGACTCACTCCCCTCTAACCGGACTCGACCCTCCGCGAAAACCCGGGGCGGGAAATGCACATAGCCGGCTGTGGCGGTGCGGCCGGCGCGCTCGGCCCGGCGGTCGGCTGGCGTAGTCGGGCTGAGTCAGCGGACGGCTGACCGCCTGCGCAAACAGGCGGGCCTCAGCCACAGTCGGTGGCCCGTCATAGCCGTCCTGCCTACACTTTCGGCAAAACCTCTCGTCCTCCCAGCCTTCCGTCGGGTCTCGCTCATCCTTCCTCTCTCCTTCTCTCGCTCTTCTCGCTCCATCTTGTCTTCCCCATACTCCCTCCATCGTGGTTCTCCCGTAACCTCGTCCCTTCTTCCCTCCTGTTTGAGTTGTTAGAGAGAGTTATCGCTCTCTGATGAGTCCCGTTTCTGTGCAGGTGCTACGGCAAATCTAGTCGACACCTGTATTTCTATCGTGCGTCTCCTTCCTTTGGTCCGCTGGGGATTCCAATCCACCACGGCTTCAGTCGCAGCTCTCTCTCTCTGTTCGTCCACTAACTCGATGCTTCTCACTAGGCGTTTAGACTTCTTAAACCGTTGTATTACATTCGATCCGATTTTTCTCCCTCCCCTATCTCTCCACCTTGTTTTCTTCCGTCGTCGGAAAAAATCCCGCAATGTTTCGTACTACCGCCGTGAAGGCCACCAGTATGCGTGGCGCCGCGTGTACGGCCTGCAGAAGACCTCTCTCCCTCGCGTCCACGGCCAGAAATGCTTCTTCCTACCACAGCACGAAGTTCGGCCTCACCACGCGACGCCCTCTGGCCATCGTCGACCGTCTCGCCAATGGCAGAAGGTATTATGCCGCTCCCGCCGAGGGTGTCGACGCCAACGACTCCTTCCTCCAGGGTAACACCGCCAACTACATTGATGAGATGTATGTGGCGTGGAAGAAGGACCCTTCTAGCGTCCACATCTCGTGGCAGACGTATTTCAAGAACATGGAAGATGGCAACATGCCCATGTCGCAGGCCTTCCAGCCTCCCCCAACCCTCGTGCCCACCCCTACCGGCGGTGTTCCCCAGGAGATGCCCGGTGCGGGTCTGTCTCTCGCGGCCGGCTCTGACGTGACAAACCATCTGAAGGTGCAGCTTCTCGTCCGCGCCTACCAGGCCCGTGGTCACCACAAGGCCAAGATCGATCCCCTGGGCATCCGTGGCGACGCTGAGGCGTTCGGCTACAGCAAGCCCAAGGAACTGGAGTTGGACCACTACGGCTTCACCGAGCGCGATCTCGATGAGGAGTTCACCCTCGGCCCCGGTATCCTCCCCCGGTTCGCCACCGAGGGTCGCAAGAAGATGACCCTGCGCGAGATCATCGGTGCCTGCGAGAAGATCTACTGCGGCTCCTATGGTGTCGAGTACATCCATATCCCCGATCGCAAGCCCTGCGACTGGATCCGCGACCGCTTCGAAGTCCCTGAGCCTTACAAGTACTCGGTCGACGAGAAGCGCCGCATCCTCGACCGTCTCATCTGGTCTCACAGCTTCGAGTCCTTCCTGGCGACCAAGTTCCCCAACGATAAGCGTTTCGGTCTGGAGGGTTGCGAGTCCCTCGTGCCCGGTATGAAGGCCCTGATCGACCGCAGCGTCGACTACGGTATCAAGGATATCGTTATCGGTATGCCTCACCGTGGTCGTCTGAATGTTCTGTCCAACGTCGTTCGTAAGCCCAACGAGTCCATCTTCAGCGAGTTCTCCGGTTCTGCCGAACCTTCGGATGAGGGTTCTGGCGATGTGAAGTACCACTTGGGCATGAACTTCGAGCGTCCCACCCCCTCGGGCAAGCGTGTCCAGCTCTCGCTGGTCGCTAACCCCTCCCATCTGGAGGCCGAGGATCCCGTTGTGCTCGGAAAGACCCGTTCCATCCAGCACTACAACAGTGACGAAAAGGAGTTCAACAGCGCCATGGGTGTCCTCCTCCACGGTGATGCTGCCTTCGCCGCCCAGGGTGTCGTCTACGAGACAATGGGATTCCACTCTCTGCCTGCCTACTCCACTGGCGGTACCATCCACATCGTTGTGAACAACCAGATCGGGTTCACCACCGACCCCCGCTTTGCCCGTTCCACCCCTTACTGCTCGGACATCGCCAAGTCGATCGATGCCCCTGTCTTCCATGTCAACGGTGACGATGTCGAGGCCGTCAACCACGTGTGCCAGGTTGCCGCTGACTGGCGTGCCGAGTTCAAGAGCGATGTCGTGATTGATATCGTCTGCTACCGTAAGCAGGGCCACAACGAGACCGACCAGCCCTCTTTCACCCAGCCCCTGATGTACAAGCGCATCGCCGAGCAGAAGAACCAGCTCGATAAGTACGTCGAGAAGCTGATCTCTGAGGGCACCTTCACCAAGGAGGATATTGACGAGCACAAGAAGTGGGTCTGGGGTATGCTGAACGACAGCTTCGACCGCAGCAAGGACTACCAGCCCACCAGCAAGGAGTGGCTCACTTCCGCCTGGAACGGCTTCAAGACCCCCAAGGAGCTGGCCACCGAAGTTCTGCCCCACCTGCCCACCGGTGTTGAGGCCCCCTCTCTCCAGAACATTGCTGCCATCGTCAGCGGTGCTCCTGAGGGCTTCACCCTCCACCGTAACCTCAAGCGTATCTTGTCCAACCGCAAGAAGACTGTTGACGAGGGTAAGAACATCGACTGGTCTACCGCTGAGGCGCTCGCCTTCGGCTCTCTCGTCAACGAAGGCTACCATGTCCGTGTGTCGGGTCAGGATGTTGAGCGTGGTACCTTCTCCCAGCGTCATGCTGTCCTCCACGACCAGGAGACCGAGAACACCTACACTCCCCTGCAGCACATCTCCGAGGGCCAGGGCACCTTTGCCATCTCTAACTCTTCCCTGAGTGAGTTCGGAGCGTAAGTCTCTCCTGCTTCCAATCAACTACATGACTTCAAAGTTAACCCGTCGCAGCCTTGGTTTCGAGTACGGTTACTCACTGACCTCCCCCAATGCCCTCGTCATGTGGGAGGCTCAGTTCGGTGACTTCGCCAATAACGCCCAATGTATCATTGACCAGTTCATTGCTTCCGGTGAATCCAAGTGGCTGCAGCGCTCCGGCCTCGTCGTCTCCCTTCCTCACGGTTATGACGGCCAGGGTCCCGAGCACTCCTCCGGTAGAATGGAGCGTTGGCTCCAGCTCTGTAACGAGGAGCCTCGTATCTTCCCCACCCAGGACAAGCTTGATCGCCAGCACCAGGACTGCAACATGCAGATTGCCTACATGACGGAACCTTCTAACCTGTTCCACATTCTGCGTCGTCAGATCCACCGCCAATTCCGCAAGCGTATGTTTCCTTTGGTTCCCCGGTTCGTTCATTCAGCTAACGTGCAATAGCCCTGGTGATCTTCTTCTCCAAGGCCCTTCTGCGTCACCCCATTGCCCGTTCCTCGATTGAAGATTTCACCGGCGATTCTCACTTCCGGTGGATCATTCCCGACCCTGCTCACGGCACCTCCATTGACGAGCCCGAAAAGATCGAACGTGTCATTCTGTGCTCTGGCCAGGTGTACGCCGCTCTCACCAAGCACCGCGAGGCCCATGGCATCCGCAACACCGCCATCACCCGTGTTGAGCAGCTCCATCCCTTCCCTTGGGCTCAGCTCAAGGAGAACCTGGACAGTTACCCCAACGCCCGCAACATCGTGTGGGCCCAGGAGGAGCCTCTCAACGCTGGTCCTTGGAGCTACGCCCAACCTCGTATTGAGACCCTGCTCAACGAGACTGAGCACCACAACCGCCGCCATGTCCTCTACGCTGGCCGTGCCCCTAGTGCCTCCGTCGCCACTGGTCTCAAGTCCGTTCACTTGAAGGAGGAGCAAGAGTTCCTCGAGGAGGCCTTCTCCGTCCACCAGGAGCGGTTGAAGGGCGAGTAAGCCGTTGGTGCTTTGGGATAGGATTTCTGGTCGCATGTTCTAGGTGCCTTGTTCTATTTTGTACGAAAACCTTTGGTCTATCTGTGTTTACAATTTTTCCTTTGTTAGCAGCATAGTGTACGACGTTTGTTCTGTCGTGCTTGTGTCAGGGCTTTGGTCTGCTCGGCACATGTTTCATGGTCTGGCCTGTCTATACCTCGCATGTGTCTTTTTGCGTCTGTAAATTAAGGACTTGATATAATATTGATTGTCTTGCTATAAATTGGTGAAGTCATACTCGAGTGGTGGCTTTTCTGGTAAACCGACTGAGTACGCGGGTATACGGAACGATGACCCTGGTGGTATGCGATTACTAAGCTTTGCGTCATTCTGCTGATATTGGGTGCCCAAACGCCCAGGCATCAAGGCTTCAATCACCTGATGCCTGGCCCAAACGGGAAAGGCCTTCTCCGCACTGCTTCTGCTTCAACGCTTTCGTTCTCTGCGTTTCTTCCTGTCCATGCTCTTCTCGTGCTGCAATCGACATTGCTCGCATCCCCGTTGATTACTTTCTCTTCCTAGACTACATCTTCCTCGCGGCTTGACAAATTGAGCCTTTCCTGGGCATCCTCAGCATGTCCGCCGTCTCGTCGGCCTTCCCCCAGGGCCCCAGTGCCCGTCAGTCGGCACGCCAGACTCGCACGAATCCATCGCGGACATCCAAAACCCTGGGGCGCTCGTCATTTGCCTATGGGCATGGATTGATGGGCGACACCCCTCCGACCCCTACGGTGCCTCACGGTTTCTACCCTGCGCTCACTCACTTCACCGACACCATCACGGCCCTCCCCCGAGAATTCCGCCGTCACAACTCCCTCCTGAAGGAGGTCGATGCAAAGGCTTGGGCCCTAGAAGATACCTTGCTCCAGCTGCTGAAGGCCTCGTCGGAATCGCCTCCTGTACCCTGTCCTGCAAATCCAGCGCCTGTGATCGGTGGTGTGGTGCGCGAGGATCTCCTCCCGACGGTAAGAGAATAATTGAAGCCACAGGAGACCCTTCCATGACATATTTCAACCCCTCCATTTGTCGTGCGTACGCTAATGATCTTTTCCTATCGCACTACAGGGTCTCGCCCAGTCCGCCGAATCCCAAGAAAGCAAGAATCGCCGTCTCCTCTTCGACCGTGTGCGGTACACCCTCTCCGATCTGATGATGACCGCCGATGAAAAGAACCACGTCATCTCGAACGCAAACGACGAGCTCGACCGCCAACTCCACCGTCTCGACGGCGTCTTCCCCTTCATCGCCGGCGAAATCAGCGACGAAGCCCGTCTGGGCAGCCTCACCCATTGGGCATACTCCAACCGCAACGCCGCAAAGACCACCACCAACGAGCGTCCGCGCCGCGAAGCCGCCTCCAACAAGGACATTGTGCACTCCATCCACGAGGCGGAGGCGGCTTCCCGCAGCGAGGCGAGGCGCGAGGCCGTTCTGGCCCGTCGGCAGCGTCGCACGCACGCAGATTCCGATATGGATGATGTGCGTGTCCGCAAAGGACAATCGACTAAGTCGCGCGGTGGGGAGGCATCCGCCGGTCACGGTCAGTCTGGAGCGTCCGGACAAGCGAAGCGGAGGAAGGTCGAGCGGCCGCCGCCGGTGGATACGGGCGCTGCAATGGAACGGACCACCAGTGGCGCGGGTGCTTCGGCACGGGGAAGTTTGAAAGACGTTGGGGAGGGTACGAAGAAACGGTCGCGCGCGCCGAACGCAAACTCAGCGGCGCGAAAGAGGTGTGTTGTCTCATTCTTGATTTGCTTCTTTGTTACTGACGGGACATGTTGGGATAGGAACAACACCGGCGCTTCGAATGTCGATTCGCCAGTTCTGGCGCCCTCTCCTGTTGTGGGCGCCGCGAATATCTCCCGGTCTGCAGCCAGTCCGGGACCGGGTGCCGCCGCTCGGCCGCAATCCTCGCGTGCTCAGCAGAACTCAGGGCAATCGAACAACGGTCGTCAGCGACCATCGTCATCGGCATCCAACCGCGTGGCTTCAGGTGGAAAGGCCGCAGAAGCGCGCGGTGCTACGAAAGAAACACCCAAGCTGGAGATGGCATCCATACCCAACACCGACCCGCAGCGTCGCGGCGGTGACGAGGAGCGTGGGGATGGTATGCCGAAGATGGGGGCGCCACTGAGTGCGGCGCGAGAGGATTCTGACACCAAGCCTGCGGATTCTATTGAGGCCGGGGAGACTCCCGCGTCGGGGACATCGAACCCCGCGCCCAAGGGCCGGTCGTCGAAGACCTCCACCCCGGTCCTGGCCACATTTACGGAACCCGCTCAGCAGCGAGTGCGGCCCACACGGAGCACTGACCCTGCACCGGCGAAGCGATCGCAGAAGAAGAATGGGAGCAGCGTGCCGGTGGTGCAGCGTGCCCCGTCCGAGGAGGAAGAGTCCATCCACGAAGGGGACGACGAGGACGAGGAGGGCGAGCCTCGGTACTGCTATTGTAATGAGATCAGTTTCGGTGAGATGGTGGCTTGCGATAATGACGCTTGTCCGCGCGAATGGTTCCATCTGTCGTGTGTTGGGTTGACCAAACCCCCCGGGAAGAATGGTAAGTTGGGTCTTTCTGGTTGTATGTGCTTTGCTAACAGATATTTTCAGTGAAATGGTATTGCAATGAGTGTAAGGACAGCATGCGACGAAGCCGGAGTGGGCGGTAGCTCGTTTGCCTTTCCTTCGGGTTGTTCGGTGGCGCTGTGCGGGTTATGTAGATCTATAAATATATTCAATACTCCACTGATATTTCTTTGTATTGAGTCCTCTTCAGGATGTCCCTTGGGTGCGTTCCGGGTGCTGGAGACGCGCAAGCCACCATATGCCCAGGTCATCAATGGGGGCCGTCTGCCAGCTACTAGGTAGAGAGATAGATGTACTACATCAGGTGTCAACGACCAAGACACCGGCTGGATCTTACTGGAGCCGAGAATTGAGGTAATCCCGACATGTCTTTTCATAACTCTGTACAGATAACCGATCCGCTGTTTTGGTAAGCGTGAGGGAAGAAAAGAAGCCATCCCATTACTCCACACCAACAGACCTCCGTCTACGCTGACCATCCCGTCCCTGTCCCACACCACTCGCAGCAGCCGCAGCTGCTGCAACAGCTTCGCCCTCCAGTCGTCTTCGGAGATCGCGATACCGTTCGCTATCCGTCGATGCGGCATCAGCCCCCAGCCCAGCACCAGGCGCCAACCGGCGTCTCGTCTCGCGCTCACCGACCACCCACGCCGGAACGCGCCAGCCCGACGCCGCCGGTGACAGCCGCGGGAGCAGGTCAATGCGCCAGGCGAGGCCGACAGTCCAACCGACGGCGGCGGGGAGGAGCATGGTAGGGAACTGCGAGAGGGCGAGCTGGGCGGCGACGAGGTAGGTGGTGGACTTGTCTGAAAGGAGAAGAGTGAGGGAGGTTTTGGACGATGTGGCCGCGGGGGTCGAGGGGGAGAGCGAGGTCGAGAGACGGTAGCGGAAGGTATGCGGGATGGAGGCGTGGTACTGCGCGAGGAGAGCGAAGATGGTGGCGGTAGGGCCGGAGGGGAGGTAGTTATACCGGGCGAGGGAGAGTGGACGCAGGACACACACGAGGAGGATCGGGGGTAGAAGCGTGGTGTATGGGAGGGTGGAGAGGAGGAATGTCTGCCGGCAGGGTGTTAGTTTGTTTCTCTCCTGCGTTATCGTATAGCGAGGGGGTCATTGAGAGGGAGACGGGGGCGTACGGCGAGCTTGCGTTTCCCCCAGGCGCGCTCGATCACTCGCAGATGGTAGACGAGCATGGCGGCAAACAGAGCCTCGGTGGAATTGGCAAACCCAGCTAGCTGCCAGAGCAGCATGCGCCAGAATTGTCCATAGGGCCAGAGATGCGGGGAGACGTGGATGTTGACGAGGTGTTTGATGTCGAAGACGGCCAGCGCTACGGACGCGGCGACAGTGTAGATGAGAAGATATTTGGTGATAGGGGCGTTGGTGAGGCCGGAGGTCAGCATGTCTGTCCGTCTCTTGTCTAGATTAGGAGGATGAGGAGAATAGAGGGCGGAGAGATATCGATTGGGATGTTGAGACGATGATGTGGGGAGAAGTTGAAGAACACGTCGCGTGAACGGCGGGCCGAAGAGCCGCAGTGGGGGGGTTTCGTTCGGCATGCCGATTGATTGTCTTTTATGTAGGGCTTACTAGTAGTATCTAAAGTACATATAGTTCACGGAGATATCTTTCTATTGTGGTTTTTGCATCTCCTCCGCCAATGCAGTTTGGTACTTCCCCAGGGCCGTCTCCAATGCCCGGATCGTCGGTCCCAGCAGTTGATGGACGCCCTTCTCTCCTCCAGGGACTCCCTCCACGTCGATGCGTGCTTTCTGGCCGGTGGCCTCGCGGAATGCCCGGGCTTGTTGTTTCCGTTTATTCACCTCCACTTGGCGCTCAGCCTCGGCATCTTGCGCGACGGACTTGATCCGCTCCATTGCCCGGTTCAATGACTCGACCAACGATGCCACTTCTCCCGCACGGTCCGGATTCCCCGATAGGAATGCTTGCCAGAATTGATGAAGGAATTCGGTCGTCGTCGCATGCGTCAGCGTCAGTCGGTCATACAGACTGCTCGACAGTCCGTATGTGTTGGACGGGGACGTCACTTCCATCTGGGCCTGTCGCTCGCGGATCGCATTGAGGATCTGGTTCGACGCCCGATGTAGGTTTACCCGGGACCCGATCAATTGGCTGCTCTTCTTGTCATCATCGTCGCTGTCTTCCTCTGGCTCAACCAGTCTCCCAAGGGGTACCGTTCCCCCGCCGGGGAGATCGCGTTCAATCTCCATGCGGAGATCCCGCAGAATCTGTTCCGGGTCCTGCTTAGCGAACAGTTGGCTTTGTTCGTCGTCGACGACCTTGGCCTGAGAGGAGAAAAACCGGCTCTGGTCACGAATATTTAATCGGATGCGGTCTTGCAGTTCGTCGCCGCGAAGATCGCGCAGCTGCAGTTCGTCGTATGTCTCCTCATCCATACCGATAGGAGCATGCAGATCGCCGTCTGCAGGCGCAACATTGGCCATGATTTTCTCACTCAGACTATTCAACGTACGGATAATAGGGACCTTGTCACCCCCAGACCATCTCATATCCACATCCGGGCGATTGCCGCGCCGCTGGCTATTATTCAACTCGTTTCCAGCGAGATCAAGAAAATAGGGCACATTGGCTTCGCGCTCCACGGCCCCCGACTCGTCCGCCTTGAGGTATTTGTCGAGAATAGCATCGGTGGCATCCGTCTCGGCGATGCGCTCACCGCGCAGCTTCTTAAAGAGCCGACTCTGGAAAAACCGAGACCAGAACTGCTGCTCGCTCAATTTTGGCACGTTCTCATCGTATACGCGTTTGACCAACGGGTGTTGGTTGAAAATCAGTTGAATCTGCTCTTTACTGATATTAAGCTTGGTCACATTGTCCTCGACCCGCGGCTTCAGCGTCGATAGCACATTGTATGACCCCCGCGTCTGCGACCGCTCGATCGCATGCGCCCGCAGCAGATGGAGTCGAGTTGACCAGAACAGCGTCATGAACTGTCCCGCCGTCAACGTCTCCGGTCGGGTACTCAGCGACTCCATGAACATTCGTTGTAAGGTCGGATCCGATTTCAGCAGCGACTGCTGCAGCTCCACGTCGGATTGGAGCCGCTTGTCGTCGTCCCAGGGGTTCTTGCCTGTCGCGGTGGAAGACACGGCGCTCGCAATCGCCATGGCGGCCGACATGCTTTCACCGACGCCTGGAGTCGGGGCAGGCGTGGGAGTCGGTGTAGGTGTGCCTTGGCCAGCCTTGGCCGCTTGAATAGCAGCGCTAAGGGCATCCTTGATGGCATCTGCTTCGGCGCGGGGGTTGTTCTTGGAGGTGAAAGAGAAGATGTGTTGCAGAGGCTTTCCGGTGGGGTTACTCGGATCGAGGGTATGGATCTTCAGCATGACCTTCTGACTACTGGCGGGGGTTTGTTGGAGATCTAGTTCGCGTCTGGTTGTTAGCATCGGAAGCTTGTTTTTCTCTCCAGCGATGGGAAAACGCACTTGTGATCTGAGAAACGGGAAGGGTCACGGCTTGCGAAGCCCCTCCAGCCGCTGGAATCCAGGATACCGATTGTCCATCCTGCGACATGGTCAGGGTACCGTCTTTCTTCGAGCCATCTTGCGTCTTGTATGTCGCCGAGCCGCTCGGAGGTGCCATCGTCTTCGAACTCGACAGCGTCCACTGTCTTGAGTGGCGTGTAGGGATCCACCCATCGGGAGGAAGCGGCCCCAACGGAGAATCCGGGTTACGGGAAGGTCGAAGGCCTTCACGATGAGGGTAAAAGATGGAGCAGAGAGGGCGTCGTGAAGGGAAGAAGATCGGAGGATGATCGTTTGTTTCGGGCGGGAAGAGCTGACGTAGGGGCACGTGACTAGGGCTTCACAATGTACTTCGTGCTCCGGGGTATATCAGACTTCCTTTCTACGCGTAGAGGGGATCGATCCGAGATCGTCTATGAATTTACCTATAGTAACAACTCACAATTTATTTAAGCCTTGGCTTCTACAGGATGACAGAGCTCCTCCCAATCTGGCCAACCCTGGGATTTACGGCGATCCTACGACCAACAGTAGTACTACGCAGGAAAGTCTTGGACCACTGACAGACTCCTTCATAGGGCAGGTTTCTGCAGGATTTGTAAGCCTGGAAATCTTGTTCAAAACAGGCGAGGTACGATCGTATCTGCTAGTAAGCGGGGATGTCCGCTAGTGAGTCAGAATCGTCAAAGATGGAAGAGCATCCAGTACTCAGACTCTCGGACGTCAACCACCTAGGTATTCTGTCTCCCCGTTCTCTAGACATAGACCATGGGTAGTTCAAACCCAGAGGCCATAGGCGCCAAATGGCGCTCATCGAAGTACTTCGTCATTGGCACGATGTGCATTGCTCTGTTCGCTGGTTTGTCCTCGCCGCTGGAGTAACTTGAACCAGTCTCTAACACAAGGCAGAAATATTTCTCTACGGCTTCATCGTCCCGATACTGAGCTACATGTTTGAGGATCGCCTACATCGAGACCCATCCGAAACCCAGCGGCTTACCTCTGCCATTCTCGGTCTCTATGGCTACGCTGCTGCCATGGCCGGCCCCATCGTCGGGCATTTTGCCGATAAAGCGCCAAACCGCAAGACGCCACTCGTGCTCTCACTTGCAGGATGTATCGTGGGTACTGTCATGGTGGCCTGCTCCGAATCGCTCGCTATTCTGTTTATCGGTCGGGTGTTGCAGAGCGTTGCGGGGTCAGTCGTTTGGATTGTCGGACTCGCGACTGTGGCGGATACGGTAGAACAGAGTCGTATAGGCACAGCAATGGGTGTGGTGTCGACTTTTGCTACCGCTGGCACGATTAGCGGGCCCATGGTATCGGGGCTTCTACTGCAGTGGGCGGGGTACTGGGCAACATGGTCTGTCCCGTTGGTAGTCTTGGCCGTGGATATTGTCCTGCGAATGCTGATGATAGAGGATGCGCGGGAGCCATCGCTAACGCCTGCAACAGAAGAAACCACTCGCCTCGTAGGCAATTCTTCAGATACCCCGCCTCCCCAAGTAAACTTCTGGAAGACAATGTTGCTGAACCGCCGCGTCATAGTCGCGCTATTCGCACAGTGCGTCAATGTCTCAGTTTCCGGAAGCTTCCATGCTACGCTGCCCTTGCATGTACGGGAGTCTTTTGGATGGAGCACCGCTCTCGTCGGCATGGCGTTTACCTGTCTCACTGTGCCTGGGCTATTGATGAGCCCGTTCGCCGGATGGCTGCGTGACCGCGTTGGCGTCCGCTTACCGACCACGGTGGCTTTTGTTTTCCAAGCTATCATGGTTGGTTTGATGGGCGTTGCGGGAAATGTGAAAATACCTTGGATCGGGGTTGTAAGTCGAGGTCCAGCGCTTTACACGACTGCTCTCATTTGCTTTGGCATTTTCCGGCCAGTTTCATCGGGGGTTGCCTCCATTGAAGTCACAGGTGGGTTTTGTCTTTGCTCTGAATAGTATATGTTTAACTATTGCAGGGGTTGTCAAGACCTATCAAGAAAAGCAGCCTGGGATATTCGGGCCGGGGGGAGGCTTGTCCCGCGTCTTTTCCATGGTCGATGTTGCTGGAGCCCTTGGTTTGACCCTAGGTCCGATTATTGCGGGATTCCTGACCGAGACCATAGGCTATACTCTGATGTCCTGGTTCTGGAGTGAGTGATCGTACCTGATGTGTTAGTTCATGTTGCTTATACGCATAGGTATTTTGTATCTTATCCTGTCGGTTTTGGTGTTCCTCTTTTCTGGACCCCAGGAACGGGAAATCAACCAACCTGGACTTGAATAGCTGAGCTCTCGAGGCCTTCGAGGAAACCCTATGGTTTGAACCAGATGGCATGATGCCCGGGCTTGTAAAATTTCTACTAACAGGGTAAGACCATCTTGGCGGTCGGTATTGGATAGAACCTGTATTGGATGTGAAGTCGGACAGCGTATTCGGTGGAACTACTGAATGACTATATAACTATATACGCTGGTCCTGGGGCAAAGTGAATATCCGCGGGCGTCAGGTGATCCCTACTGCGGGTAAAGGTGATTAATTCTTCAGACGGAGTCAAAAGTCCATGTTTACAAGCCTGTGTATCAAGCCCGTAGCCCGGCAGAATGGTCTGCCACGGCCTTTCAAGAACCCTGCGAAGGATGATCATGGGCAATCTCCCCCGCACTGAAGGATTTTGTTCCCCGCAAATACTGGTTTCCCCGCTTGAATCCAGATCTATACTTCCCCAATCAGAGACACTGGCACACAGCAACAGACAGTATGCCATCTTATACTTAAGGCGAAGAACGTTTTACCGGCCACTCCATCGGCTGATGTCGCACTCCCTTGCCGGCCTCCATACCTTGAGAGGTAGCAGCGAACAGCTGTATAAAGCCCTATGGAACTTCCAGCTCGTCGCGGTATAAGCATCCACACGACGACGGCAAAATGGGCTTCTGGCATACTCTAATTCCTACCATTCTTCTTATACGTGCCGTCTGGACAGACACCGTAGGTGAAGGCCTACTCGTCCAAACTTCGAGCGGCCCTGTACAAGGCTTCATCAACCAGACAGCCCCAGACGTGCGTCAGTTCCTGGGCATCCCATTTGCCGAGCCACCAGTAGGTGGCCTCCGGTTTGAAAAGCCCGAAAAGAAGAAGCCAAATGGCACCGTCAACGCGTTTGCGCTGCCCGACTCTTGTATGCAGCAGTTTGACTCGAACAGCTCCACCATCTACACGGAATACGAGTCGGGCTTCTTGATCAGCGGTGGGGACTCCGAGGACTGTCTGTACCTGTCCATATGGGCTCCCCCGCTGGACAACATCAGAGCCCAGCAGCGACCTCTCCCCGTTTTGTTGTACCTCCCCGGCGGAGGGTTCACCAGCGGCGGCGAGGCCTCGCTCTTCAAGATCCCGGACCAATGGGTCCAGCGCACACAGGATCACATCGTGGTGATCACCAAGTCAGTGGCCCTCACCCGCTGACGATTTTGCAACTGACTCTCTCGATGACAGCTACCGGGTGAACGTATTTGGCTTCCCAAACGCAAAGGGTCTCTCCCACCAGAACGTCGGTTTGCTCGACCAGCGACTAGCGTCCGTCATACTTCCCCTCTCACCCAACCGACACCACTAACCTCCTCCCAGCGTCGAATGGGTTCACGAGAACATCGCCAACTTCGGGGGTGATCCGGCACGCATCGCCCTCTGGGGCCAATCCGCCGGCGCGGCCAGTGTCACTGTCTACCCATACGCATACCCCTCGGACCCCATCGTTGCCGCTCTGATCGCCGACTCTGGCGCCCCAACCATCATCGAAAACCCGGACACCGCGCAGACCATCTTCACCTTCCTAGCAGGACTGGTCGGCTGTGGTGGCCTCGCCCCCGCCGAGGAAGTGAACTGCGTGCGCAACGTCCCCGCACACACGCTCGAAAACGCACTGTCGTATTACACGGGCAACGATACCACGCCATCGATCGCCTTTACCCCGGTCACCGATGACGAGACGATCTTCGGGGACTGGGCGCAGCGCGCAGCCGACGGACACATCGCGCCCATCGTATGCTTTCCCTGTCTCCCCCTGGCGTCCATGCCCATCAACAACCTCATGCACAGTACTAACCAATTGTCAAACACAGCCCCTGATAATAGGCAGCAATACGAACGAAGGCGCCGGCTTCGTGTCGATGGCTGGGCCCACTCCGGACGCGCATACCCTGGCCGCGGCAACGAAGATCATCGCATGCCCCGTCGCGGTAGAAGTACAGAGCCGCAAGCGCGCAGGCCTCCGTACATACCGCTACCTATACGCGGGAAACTTCACGAATGTGTCGCCACTGCCGTGGTTCGGGGCGTACCACAGTGCGGAGCTGCCGCTGGTGTTTGGGACGCATTTCCAGTATGGCGGGCCGTCGACAGGGTTCGAGTGGGAGGTGAGCCATGCCATGCAGGCGTTGTGGTTGTCGTTCGTTGAGGACCCGGCACGGGGACCGGTACGGTTGGCGGTTGACGGGGTGGCAGAGAATCCGGGGCAGGGGGTATATTTCTCATGGCCGTTGTTTGGCGAGAGGTCAGAGCTGGTGGTGTTCGGGGACGGAGAGGTGATGAAGGTCATTGGGGCTGGCAGAGTCGATGAAGATTGTACGTAGGTGGGAGGGAATATATAATTCTTGATATCACACCGAATGAAACCAACGCCGAGTACATTGACGCTACAAGTGATATGAACCTAGTAAGAATGGGGATATCGAACATCATGAGGCCACCATCAGAAATAGAACAGGAACGCTGAAGAAATCGCTCACGCTATGCAGACCACCCAGACACAAGTCATGGAAATCGAAGACATCACCCACTTTTCCGCAATGCATGCAATTTGCCCAAAGACTGTCAAAGAAGTCCGCCCAATGGAAGGAGAAAAAGGAAGAGCAGATGCCGCAAAACGCACGGGTATAAACAAGGCAAAATGCACAAGCCAAAGGGTCGCATTCGCATCAACATAAAAACGTCACGTCACTTTTTGAACATGTAGTGGCCGTAGATTCCGCCCACGTCGCCCACCGCGACGGGAATCTTCCGCATTCCCCACCAGCGCGCGCCCATCTTCCAGCCACGCGAGCCATCGTCGGTGGGCTGCGCCGGCATGGATGCCGGATCACGCACATACCAACCACGTCGGCCCAGTTCGCGGACGGTCCAGCCGAGCGAAGACCGGGAATTCTTGGTGCGCTCACGGAGGGGCGTGATCAGCTTCTCGCCGAATTCGATCACCTGGAGCGGGTAGCTCTGCGGCGAGAGCAGCAGACAGGCGCCCGTGTTGAAGACGGTGCCCAGAGACAGCTGGTGCACCTTGTTCAGGTCGAGATAGCAGAGCGTGGGAGGGATCCACGTCTCCTTGGTGGACTGCTCCGCGCCCTGCGGGGGAGGTGGTGCAAAGAATGAGTTGACGTCCCCGGCGGTCAGATCGGCCGAGCTCAGCCCCAATTCTTCCAGGTGCTTCGTCAGAGGGATCAGGGCGGGCACATGAGTCGAAGTTACCTTTGCACCGCCGAGGTTGAGGGATCGAAGGGAGGAGGGAAGCTTCGGGAGGAGGGCACTGATATCTTCTTCCTCCAAGAGACGGTACCGCGTCGGATCGGTCATCAAGTTCAAGAACACCAGGGAGTCGCAGACGGCCGGGTGGGTGGTCAGGAATTCCACCACCCTGGACGCACGGAGACGCGAGCACCGGGAAAGACTCAAATGGGTGACCTTGGCGGTCTCGGGGATGGAGAATAGAGCGGCCTCGCTGATCTGCGTGTGGGTGACATCCAGATGGGTCAGGTTGACCAGACGTGGGAGGAGGGTTTCGAAGACCGAGGCGGGGAGGGTGCTGCATTCGTGCAGCGAGATCCGCTTCAAGTTGGGGAGCGTCAGGGGGAGACCAGGTCCGGTGGTCAAGGCCTGGGAGAAGACCCGGGAGAAAGACTGGCTGGAGCAGCCGCAGAAGTCGACGGCGATCAGGTTCGGTAGACCGGTGAACAGCTTCTGCACGACCTCCACACTGAGATCGCCCTCCACGTGCTCCTGAAGGAGACACTCCTTGAGGTTGGGCAGCATATCCAGACACTTCAACAGGGTGGTCGAGGTCAAGTTTTGGATCTCGGAATTCATCTGCTTGGTACGTCCCAAGCCCACCGAGGTAAAGTGCGAGAAATCCAGGCGACGAACCAGCGTGCCCAGAGCCGGATACTGCGACATATGGTTGAGGGCCTTGGAGAAGATGATGGAGTGGGGGAAGGTCATGTTCCGGTACAAGACCGCCAGGGTGGCGGCATGCAGGGTGCGCGAGGTGAGCAGACACGCAATCAGGTCAACATTGCGGGGACTGTAGCCGTTGGGAGGCACATCCAAAGCGAGATAGGAGATGATCTGGTCCAGCACCTCGGGCGGAAGCTTCTCCAGGGCAGACGTGCCGGGAACGGGCTTCTGTTCCATGATGAATGGCTGCTGGGCAGGCGGAGGAGTCGTCTCTGGAGGGGAAGCTTCCCAGGCCCATCCCCGGGCATGCATGTTCCCCAGAGCTCGGAGGTCACCATAGCTCCTGCTGAGACTCTTCCCACCCAGTCGAATTTGCTTCCAACCCAGGAAGCCACCACAGGGGCAGCAAAACTCGGGGGTCTGTTGCATGTCGAAGGCGTTGACCACCAACTTAGGCTGTTCCTTGGGAGATTGGTCGATATGAGTGTCGACAAAAGACTGAGCAATGCCTGATTGGGGGGGTTAGGAATGTATGCGCTACACTAGAGAGGGTCGAAAGAAAAGAAGGAAAGAAAATTGTGATTCTTCTTACGTACCGTCAATATCCTCCTTGATGGACCCGACCGATGGGCGGCGACGACTGCTCGATCGGGATCCGTCCGGAGAAGAACACTCGGAGGAGTGAGGAGAGGAAGTCCGAGAGGGATCTCTGGGAGGCAGGTGGGTGTGTAGGAGGTAGGAGGAAGGCTTGGGGAAAGGAATGCCCGGCGAAGCGGTGGTGGAAGACATGGTGATGAACAGCGGAGGGACCTCTATATAGCTTCACCGATAGAGGGGCCCGTCCGAGTGGAGGAAGTATAGGGTTGGGTGGTGGTAAGGGGTGCACAATTCGATTCACCCCCAAAAATGATATGTGGGAGAAAAATAAAATTGACCAGGGGGTTTTTTCTAAAGAAAAAAAAAATCTTTCCCCAGATTCCACAGACGCTTAAGAGGGGCGGCGGAGACCAGTCGAACCAGCCGAGTGAGGAGTTTGAGAAAGCTGTTAGTCACAGAATGCAGGCGGATGGAACCGTGCTGGGAGAGGCCCGGACGAGGTCCAGGAGTCCCGGTCAGCCGTCGTCAATCAGAAAAGCTTGAGGGAGAGGATCACAGTCCTGCGTCCAAGAGAGTGGGAGGATGTGGTGAAGAAGAGGTAAAGAAGAGGTAGAGGAGGGAGAAGACGACAGGGAAGTCGACGATGATGTGAGGCGAGTGCGAGAGGTCACTGGACACTGGAGTTTCTATTAAGTAAGAAGGTGGAAGACGATCAGGTACCTTGGAGTGGATCGAAGGCAGAATTATACTCGGACGGGAAACGGCAGGAAAGACGAAAGGACAATCCATCCGCATGACTGAGATCCATCGGGCCGGTGCCACTGTGTC
This sequence comes from Aspergillus ambiguus, assembly GCF_047715705.1. Lineage (NCBI taxonomy): Eukaryota > Fungi > Ascomycota > Eurotiomycetes > Eurotiales > Aspergillaceae > Aspergillus > Aspergillus ambiguus. Next base: position 65,699 of record NW_027395571.1, on the reverse strand, counting down.
CATCGATGGACTGGACTGCATACGTACGAACATGCTTCTACTGCGAACCCGCCGACGCATCCGGAATCATGACCAACAATCCTCCTCGGTTCCCCTGATGACTCCAGCTCTCTTGCGGCATGCAGGATTACATCGGTGGTGACGCTCATCCCTGTCAACGGCCATCGGTTTTGCTTTTGGTTTTCCAGCCGGGGATTTGCCTCCCGGAGCTAAAGTTGATCGATGTCTATCAATTCTACTACTATTCTCTACATCTCTTGATCGGGCAACTTCTGGGTCCTCCGACTCCATACGATGACTACGGCGTAGCTACCCCGTACCTCTCATACAATCATCAGAGTGTCATTGTATTCCCCCAATTCCGATTGATCCCTTTGCGACGGATCGATTGAGTAACAGAATTCGCCCACTGGCAGATGGCGATTCTATGACATAATGGAAAATCGCCTCCGCCGATCCCGTGACCCCCTCCGTTTCGGGCGTTTCTTTCCGACCTCCATCGGGAAAGTCACGTTGCACATCTTATGTAAGCGACCAGGTCAGGTGGTCTATCAACCCGCGCCAAAACGCACCACCGGCATAACGTACTATATCACTTCGCGGCTCCAAGGGATAGACGCCAAGAGCAGATCATTAAGCCAAGATACCTCGCCGCATGAAGCTCCATACCGCCTCCGCTCTCTATTGGGTAGGATCAGACCGGTTGTCGTTCGCTCCAGCCCCTGGCCTTGTCCCCCGCTGAATCGGCGGAGTCGGAACGAACCCCTATTTTCGGCGGGAGCTACGCAGTATCCTGGGATTCCCTCTCCGATTGACCACATCTTACCACCCCGTATGACGTACGCCGTATGTTCTCGGTACAAGCAATGACAGACCGGAAAAGTCAGCTGATTCTATCAATCTGATAAGATCGGAATTCCGCCCCTCAGTCACGTGGGCGGTCAGCCGCTCCTCCCGGCCAATGATGGCGGGGCAGGCTGGCAGAATCACCACTTTTTTTTTTCCTGCGGATTTTTCCTCCTCCTCCTTCTCGTATCGGGTACTGCTAGTGATTCAATCCCTCTCGCCACGAGCTCCTTTGGTCATCCTAGAGGTATCTGTCCTCAGGAACCATCCGCGTTACCCCATTGACTGATCCATTCACTAGCTGTACCTCGCCGTGGTGTCCCGAATCCTTTCCCATCTCACTGACTCACCATGGCTGCCACCCCCGCGGCGGAGGCCATCCCTCATAATGCCTTCGATACCATCCTGACTCTTGACTTTGGGTCGCAATAGTACGTTGCCTCCCGTCAATTCCATGGCACTTCTTCTCACAATGTCAGCACCCACCTCATCACCCGTCGTCTTCGTGAAATCAACGTCTACTCCGAAATGCTTCCCTGCACCCAGAAGCTTGCCGATCTTGGATGGAAGCCCAAAGGTATCATCCTTTCCGGAGGTCCTTACTCTGTCTACGAGGAGGGATCTCCCCACGTTGACCCCGCCTTCTTCGAATTGGGCGTCCCCATCCTGGGTATCTGCTACGGTCTCCAGGAGATTGCCCACCGCCTGCATGCCGACAACGTCGTCGCCGGTACCGCTCGCGAATACGGTCACGCTGACCTGAAGGCCACCAAGTTCGGTGGCCATGTCGACCGTCTCTTCGAGGGCCTTGAGGACACCCAGACCGTGTGGATGTCCCACGGTGATAAGCTCCGCAACCTCCCCGAGGGCTTCCACTCCGTCGGAACCACCCAAAACTCCGAATATGCCGCCATTGCCCACAAGACCCAGCCCATCTATGGTCTCCAATTCCACCCCGAGGTCACGTAAGCTCTCCATCGGCTTGTCCTAAACACCCCTTGCACAATCGCTGACATCCGCAGACACACCCCCAACGGCGGACAGCTCCTGAAGAATTTTGCCGTGGGCATTTGCGGCGCCAAACAGAACTGGACCATGTCCGAGTTCATCGGCCAAGAGATCACTCGTATTCGCAACCTCGTTGGACCGGAAGGTCAAGTCCTCGGCGCCGTCAGTGGTGGTGTCGACTCCACCGTCGCCGCGAAGCTGATGACCGAGGCTATCGGCGACCGCTTCCACGCCGTCCTTGTCGACAACGGCTGCATGCGCCTGAATGAGTGTGAGAAGGTCAAGGAGATTCTTCAGGAACAGCTGGGCATCAACTTGACCGTGGTCGACGCCGGCGACCAGTTCCTGGCTGGTCTCAAGGGTGTCGAGGATCCGGAAAAGAAGCGCAAGTTCATCGGTGGCAAGTTCATTGATGTTTTTGAGGAGGAGGCCAAGAAGATCGAGGCCCAGAGTGCCGGAAAGGTCGAGTGGTTCCTGCAGGGCACACTCTACCCTGGTGAGCATCTTCCACGCCGTCCTCAATCCATTCCCGCAGTTACTAATTTGGATACCAGATGTCATCGAGAGTATCTCCTTCAAGGGTCCATCCCAGACCATCAAGACCCACCACAATGTCGGTGGTATCGCCGAGCGTCTCATGGCCGGTCATGGTCTGAAGCTCATTGAGCCCCTGCGTGAGCTGTTCAAGGACGAAGTTCGCGCCCTGGGTAAGCAGCTTGGCATCTCCCCCGAGCTGGTGGGACGTCACCCCTTCCCTGGTCCCGGACTTGCCATCCGTGTCCTCGGTGAGGTCACAAAAGAGAAGGTCGATATGGCCCGTCACGCCGATCACATTTTCATCTCCATGATCCGCGAGGCGGGTCTGTACGACGAGATCGGCCAGGCCTACGCTGCCCTGGATCCCTCCCGCGCTGTCGGCGTCATGGGCGACAAGCGTGTCTACGCCAACATCATCCTCCTGCGCGCCATCTCTACCAAAGACTTCATGACCGCTACTCCTTACCCCTTCCCTTATGAGTTCCTGACCAAGGTATCCACCCGCATTGTCAATGAGGTGCAAGGCGTATGCCGTGTTGCGTATGACTTCACTAGCAAGCCTCCTGGTACCATTGAGATGGAGTAAATACATAGAGGGTAGGTGTGGTATATAGATAAAAGTTGATTCTACGAGCGATTCCAACAATGATACGAGTTAATGAAGAATATTCGCTAGGACTCTTTTGGCCTCATATATAATATGCCTTTGAAGTGCCCTAAGTAGTTTCTAATAAGATTCAACAAGGTGAACAACAGCGAGATCGACACATCCGTGGTATCGTTTAGGGTCGGATAGAGCATGAAATGGATGCAGTTCAGTCTGATGAGAAATGACGCAAAAGCTGAACACTATAGGCTGAACGGGGAATCAACATCACCTTCCTCAAAATTATAATCCCGGTAATGTTCCTTGCTAGGACTCTGGAGCATATATGTGTCGTTTCACCCGTTCAACGACTCTTCTCCATTATTTTCATGTCTCCTGGTAGTGTATCTGTCCAACTGCCAGTCAAGCCGGAAATCACTGCCGGCAACGGACAATTCGAAAGGATTGGAGCCATTCTTATAGGTTCCCTGGATCCAATTTTCCCTGAAAGACCTGGAAAATACCAAGCACACTTCAGAAAGGAAATCGATTCGATGTCACAACTCGATACGGAGTCTAAGGGCTCGAACAATATCAGCTCTGTGTACCAAAGCGAGCCCCTCATGGGTGTTCACAGTCTTCACTAAAGCTAGCGTTAATTTGGGGGTGCCATGTCCACAATCTATCCCCACGCTGCTCTAGCGACCACACAGCATCCCAATGAATCTATCGTGTTTGTTGTTTTGACACTGCCTCTAGACTTCCCCATTGCAGAACACGTACATACCTCCGCCCTGGACCTACTACGGACTAAATTTTCATCAGATTCCTGTCAATCTTTTCAGTTGCCCTGATTAGTCTGTGATCGTCCCTTTTGCGATAGAACAGCATGTATACGCATTTGCACATATTCGCTTAGTAACTTGCGGCAACAAGATTTTGCTATTTTTGCATCTTATGGTCATCCTTGTCTCCTACTTCAGTCTATTTAATTTTTTTTTCCCTCCACATTCCCTAGCTTAGTAGACATCATTTAATTCGGGGGATATAATGTTCCGGGTGCAGCCACTGCTGGACCGGATAGCGCATAGCGGGACGAGGATTTATTGGCAGGAATCTTGCTAAAGATGCATCGTCGTTAATCCCCTACCGACATCATGCCAAGCATAGTAGACCCCCATAGAGACGGATCTAAATAATAAAAGAAATTTTGGTAGCTAAACCCAGAACCAGTCCCACGGACGGAGACGGTTTTCCTTCGCTGGAATCAGGCAAGCGAGTCTCACGGTACCGGCGCCCAGCCTTATAGATTAAACAGAATCTAAACCAAACCATATCAACAAAACAACACCAATTCTGGACGAAAACGTCCTGGTAGAAAATGATCTTTGTTCAAGTCGGGTATTATGCCCGTAGCATGTACCTAGCATATAAATACCAGTTGTTTTGGCACTCATCAATCTCCTCAACCCGCTACTAAGCATACTACTTACCGTATTCCTGTCTACTGGGCGTTCTCCATTCACTCCCACCAAAATGCATTCGGTCTTCTATCTCGCCCTTCTTGCTACCTCTTTCGTGGCAGCCAGCCGTCCTCCGTCCCTCATGGCTCGCGAGATCTCAGAGCGTAGCTGCCCCGACGGTCGGAAGCCATGCGGTCCTGGCTGCATTCCCACCGACTGGACCTGCTGTCCTGGCGCTCTAGGAGGTTGTGCACCCACCGAATATTGCTCTAGCCCAACATTTTGCTGCCCGTTGGGTGAGACCTGTACTGAGGAGGGCGGAGTCTCAACCATCTTGGACAATACCGTCACCAGGACCCGTACTAGGACCAACGTTATCACTCATACCGGGACCTCCTCTGATGAGGCCACTGCTGTGCCTGCCATCCCTACTTCATCCTTGTCCTCCTCCCGCCCTGTTATTCCCACGGCTAGTGGATCATCCAATGTCACCCCGACTCCTACGCCTAGTTCCTCATCTACGTCTTCGACAACAGCCTCTGCGACTCTTTTCACTGGAGGTGCTGTCTCCAACTTGATGCCTGTTGGGTTTGGTGCTGTTGCCGGTGTTGTTGGTGCGGCTTTCCTCTAACTTGAACTATAATATGTTTTTCTTTTCCTTAAAATGCTGTTTTGTTGATAGGATCTGTTGTTACTGTGTACACTAATCATAACCTGGCCCGCGGTTTCAGTCCATGATGATATATGTTGCATTAATGGTTAATCATCCTGCTAGATTGCTCTTGTTAGAATTAGTCTCTCTCTCCCTTTTTTTTTTTTTTTTCTTTTAACTTCCTCTGTCAAATTTATTTCAACCCAGTCTCGTTCCATCCGACATTGTCTCATCAATACATACGCGTAAGCATATATTAAGCCACTTCACAACTACCCGCGCGTGTCATGGAAGTATATCATATAATCGTGCGGTGCATCAGTTATCCCATACTTGTGGGAAGGCGCACTGGGTGGAGCGGCCAGTCTCACCTGGTCAAATCGCTGTAGCATCCGAACAATTACATATCCTGCTTCAGTGAGCGCAAATTGTTGTCCAAGACAAATGCGCGGCCCACCATTGAATGGAAGATAATCCCAGCCGTGCTTGCGGTCAATCCAGCGATCAGGGTTAAACTCGTTCGCATCCCCGCCCCAGTACTCTTCTAAGCGATGGGTAATGCAAATACAGTAGTCAACTTCCTGCCCTTTCTTGACGAAAACTGGAGATTTGCCGTCCGGTCCACCTCCTACCGGAAGCGAAGTGTCTCTCACAGCTCTCCGAGCGTTTAACGGGACGGCTGGGAAGAGCCGGAGTACCTCATTCATCACGTACTGTAGGTATGTGCATGACTTCAACGATGAGAAGGTGATCTGGCCTGTCTGTCCATCCACGCCGAAGTCTTGGATAATGAGAGATCGAAGTTTCTTGTATTCGTTGGGATGTTGGGCCAATAACCAGAAAGTCCAGCTAAGAAGGCTCGCGGTCGTGTCACGACCCGCTAGCAAAATGTTCAACAACTGACTTTTGAGTTCGTCAGGGTCCCTGGTAGTCTTTATCAACTCGTCGAGGAAGGTATATTTCTGCGCTGAGGTAGATGCACACGATTTCGTTTCTTCAGCCCTCTGTAACGCCTTTCGGATGCAGAAGTCCGCAAACCGATGGACCTCTTTGATGTTGTCCCTGAAGCTCTTAGGGTTGTACAGCCAATAGAAATCTCGTAGCAGGAAACGGTAGCCTAGGTGTAGTGTGCCTTCGTCGAAACTCGTTGCGAGGTTTTTCCACGGGAACGACAATTCATCCCCAATCTGTTGGGAGGAGGCGTATCTTTGGGAGTGTACACTAACGCCGAACAGAAATTCCGTAGCCGAATCGATGGTTAGACGGAAGAACATTGGTGTGATATTGGTTTGCTGGGTCCAGCCTCCTTCACCGGGTTGTAGCTGCTGTAATAGCTCTTGCACATGTCGCTCTTCAAGTTCAAGGTCTGATATTTGTCCCCTTGTGAACTGGGGTCGAAGCATGGCCCTTGAATGTTCCCTACAACTGTGTAAGCTCCCATTATGGTTGCGGCTTTCAGGAGGATGCTGCATACCATGCTTTACCATCCGCGGTGAAAATGCCATTTCCTAGTAATGGGAAAAATACCGAACGTCGTAGGCGACCAAGTTCAAAGTCATGGAATTGAGTCGCAAGTAAAGCCTGGATGTTCTTGGGATCGACAGTCTGTATATATGTGGAGCCAAAAGTGCTTCCTTGAATGGTCCGACGGCCACCTTCTTCTCTAAACACTTGGGCGAAGAATTCAGGTATCTGACCCACCTGGTCAGCTTTCAGTAGGCGATATACCTGATCAAGTCCTAAGGGCAGGCAGTTCCTCCGGATATGAACAGGTAGACAGCCCAGTGCCTTTGCTTTTCGTCGGTCCGAAATGCTCTCTAAGCATTTGTATAAAACATATAGTGAGACCAGCGCGAGGGAGATTATTGCAGGGCTCTCCATTATGTAAAGACTGTTGAACTATTTCGAGATACACTGTCTGTTAAGTCGCTTGATATATATATCGTTGGATCCCGAGAAGGGTGGAGAAGTCTTGAAGTCGGATCCCGCGGAACCCGTATTCAGTGACATTCTATCTAACCCCATCATTATGTACGCTGGACTGCTGCAACAGAAATAAGCAGGGAGAGAGAGAGGAGAACCAAAAAAAAAAAAAAAAAAAATGAGGAGGAAAAAAAGAAGGACAAAAAGAAGAGGACATAATAACTGACTCAATAACTGACTATTGTCTTTCCCTTTCAACATTCGAGATTAGGAGCGGAGACTTGCGTGCGGATCATCGATCAGCGCACGAAAGCTGCTAGCATCCGAATCAACCTTTCTACTGAAAGTAAGTTGAATGATTTCTTCAGAGGAGCAATTATTTAATATTTGTTCTCGAATCAACCCCCAAACTGATGTACAGTGGGGTATGTATGGCCCCACTGACAAAGGCGTAAATACGGCTCAGCTGCTGTCAGATTTTAGCGTATTCTTCGGGAGAAATAAATTTGAGCAAACCTTTGTCAGGAGAGTGAAAGTATAGCAATAAATTAATGCAATGATACGCAGACGCAAAGGTCGCAACTCCGGATCTGGATGCATTACCTGCAAGTAAGACGTCACGTACTCAACCACATAAACGCTCCGAACAACATCAATAGAATCCGTCATGTCAAGTGCGGGGAGGAAAAGCCCAAACGGTTTGCACACAGTGCACGAGCACTAGCCGAGAGTGCGATGGTTACGAGGATGTGTCGCAGAAACAGCTGCGCCAGCGACTGGACGAATCCTATCCACGACAGTTGACGAGACTTGACTCGTCGCTGGTGCTGGCTCCGGGCACGCGGGAAGAACGCGAATACGTCCATATATTTTGCACGGAGACGGTCCGATCCCTATCGGGTTTCTTCAACTCCGACCTATGGCTTTATCACCTCCCCCAACTCAGTCAGTCACAGGTGGTAGTTCGCCATGCGGTTGCAGCCGTCGCAGCTGCCCATCGCCGCCGCCTGCAGCCAGGAAGCTCAGGTGAAGCAACAGTGGCGTTTGATTGGAACAATACAACAGAGCTATTCGTCATCTCTTGGAAAATCTCCCGCCCCGGGTAGGTATATTATTGGTCGTCTGTAGCTTATTTATCTGCCTGGAGATGCTGAAGAAAAATTTCAACCAAGCAGTCGAGCATGCACAGGCTGGGTTGCAAATCTTATCCCGCTCGGAACAGAATGCTATGCAGAGTGGTGCTGCATTGAGCATACCAAGGGACCTGTTGAGGTTCTTCTATCGAATGAATCTTAAACTTACCTTCTGGGCACGGCCAATGATCCCATACGAGACCCCACTGGAGCCCCAAAAACTACACGGATCGAAACCTGTATTTGTTGATATTGCACAAGCCAGAGATACTTGACCCGGATAATGATAAAATCCGTGATGTTCATGAAACGTGTGGGTTACGGCCATCTGAAAGAGCTGTCTGTAATGGAACGAACAAGGTATACTCAAGAGCAACTGAGTCTCGATCGTGAGTATGAGGACTAGCTGGAGATGCTCAAACAGAGCCATGGCAAGAGCTGCAAAGCCAAAAAAGAGAAGAAACTCTCCACACATGGTTGTGCTCTGTCCTTGAACCAGGCGAGATGGTTTATGACAAATATAATGATGTGTTTGAAAAGATTATACACATAGCTGATCAGATATGTGAACTCAGCCCGAAAGATCGCCAGTCACCCTTTAGCCTGGAGACTCATTTATCTGCCGCGCTATACTTCACTGCACGAAAGTGCCCACATCCCCTCATCCGCCGGCGAGCAATCAGCCTCCTCGCGCAGCAACCTGAGCAGGAAGGAATGTGGGATACGAAGTTGGTCAGCAAAATTGCGCGCTATAATATGGAACTAGAAGAGAAAGTACTATCGCATCTCCCGGTCGAGAAACGAGTGCCGGAAGACCAAAATCGGTTTTATGACACCGCCATCCTAGACTCCCTTTCCGAGCATATTTGTATGGTTCGGTTCAAATGGAAATCCAAGCAGGGTTTTTGAAACTCGGATTGACCTGGTGGAATGGTGAACGGCGTTAATGTTTGTGGGATGCGTCGTTGAGGCAATCCCGCCCCTACGAGCCATACATAACCCGTGACGTAAATATATAGCCAGTACTGTCATCAACGACAAAATATATGAAATTGGAAGTATTTTGCTTCTTGATACAGAGTAGTATGTAGGTAGTTCATTGAGATCTATGAAGTGATGCAAACAGGGCAAATAGATGATGTCATCGAATCAGCTCTCCTTCAAACGTCGACAGAATCCCATCTTCTTCCAGCTCGCTACCTCATGTACATTTTTTTTTGTCTCGAATCTCCACATAGGCGGTTCTTGTCTAGATTTTATCCTACATCTATATTGAACTTACCATGGATGTATGTACTATCTTGATTCTCCTACAAACACAGGATCGTGCTGACAAACAGTACAGGTCTTTTATGCATACACGTACACAACAGCTGGGTGGCTGTCACTGCAAAGTATGACCCTGTTGACAGCACCCAAGCTAATAACGACCATGCTAGTTGATGAGACCCGACCCGCATCAGGTAAGTGCGCGCCTTTCTCTCGCTCCTGATAGCAGCTTGCACGAGAATAAGATAAATTTGTTTCTTTTCGCGAAAGATGACAGATACACCATCCTAATAACTTTCAAATAGATATAGAGATCTATCTTGCCCGCTGTTTAGGATTTGGATTACTCACTATCGCGGTCTTAACCGTAATGTTGACCGGCTCCATTCCATTGACATCCACATTGTCTGAACCAGTTACTGCGGAAGAATCTGACCCCAAAGCGCCGTATGCGGTGCCCACTCTGACCGTGACATCCGCGTTCCATGCCGCTTCAGCCGTCTATGCATATACATGGTATCTGGCCACCAGCAAGGCTGTTTTTGCGGTCGCATTAGTCGGATCCTCTGCGGTGGCAGCGGTTGGGCTATGGTGTGTGCTCTTTGCGAGTAGCCGTGGGAAGATCAGCCGGAAGACAGGAGCAGATAAGCGAACCGCCGGGTTTCCCTTCAAGAACAAAGAAGCAGCAAAGAAGCATGCGGGCGGCAAGGAGCTATAATGGATGGATGTGTATAGCAGGTTGCATTAACCTCAGTGGCCTGGATAAGGGCCTTGATTGAATCGTCTACTGTCCTTGGTTACTATCCTGGGAGGATATCTGGTGATATGCTCCGTGTTGAGGACGCTATTGCTTATCTGGTGGCTGAAGTCCTCCCACCTGTGGGAATTCTTGGTGCGCTTCCATCCACCAGTGGTGCGGGGTTGAAGCTCTCTCTCTCTCTGTATTTCTTGGCTGCAAAGGAGCCGTGGCATCCACCCGCCTTCTTGGCGGCTCAGGATGGTGGCATCCTAATATATTTATATTGTTGATCGACAGTAGACGTCGCCTGTGATCCCCCTCATCCACATAGGCGTGAATCTCGATCGTTTTGGATGTCTCGGAGCCCCGACGACCAGTGCCTTCGCCAAGACGAATAGGGGCGACGGGCTCTCCGATGAACGAGCTACATGCATACCCCGGTCATGATGGTAGGTATTGATCGGGGCTCCGTAGTCTCTCGCAAGTCCATGCTATCTTTTCCTCCGTCACACGGTCCATGCCTGCAGAGTTAATCGGCTCTATGAGATGCCACCTGGCGCATGCGTGGAGCCAAATGCAACCTTTTTCTTCTGCTTTAATTAATGTTATGGTCCAGTGAGGCCGCCTCCTGCAGGTATCACGAGACATGCCGAGGGCAGATGGCATCGGTATCATGCATCCAGTAGCTTCTCTTTCGCCAATTATGTTCGCGGATAACCACTCCTAACCGTGGCCCTTGACCGTGTATAGTCATAATATGACATTGATTTTCGGTTTCGTCTTCTGGTTTTCACCGATAACGCGGGACTACACGCCATTTCGGTACTTCCGCTCGTGCCTGGCTGCCAAGCCCTGGCCAACTGGTTCTTCGGACGCCCGGCGGTGGTCAGACCAGCTGCATTACGGAGATGCGCTTTAACGGCTGACAGACATATTCGGCGTTGCACCGTTTGATTGGTCTGTTGCCTGTCTGAATCGGTCTATCGTTATCTCCGGACAACTTCTCGCGTAACATAGTTTGGAATTAACTGTTCATGTTGGGTACGGCAAAGGGGAAGACGGCTTATCCTGGTCCCATAGTGGGACTGACCGAGGGGATAAAACATGGCGAATGCATGTTGGTCATGATGGCATCAGAAGACTTTTGGTGAGGCACATGCCTAGGAGTCTCATGAAGGTGGTACCGAGAGAAGGCTTATCCTGGCCCAACCGATTCCGGGAAAGCGCTTATCGCAAATAGCACGGTTTGTACAAGCCTCTCTTGGATTAAAAAAGGGCTACACTGTCGTTCCAAGATTGCCTTGTGACATACTAACTAAGATCGCTCATTACCCCTATGCGCGCAACCACTCCGTCCCCAGCTGATGGACTAGGTTCTAGAAAAAAGTACCCTGGCCTCCTGCCGTTTATTTGATCCAATCATGGAGAACTCTTCGATGATAGGCAAGAGACGGCGCTGGGCAGCAGCGAATTGCGCGTGAGTTGATCAGAACCTTGATGTGTAGAATACTAAGGTCACATTGATCTCTGTAGACAAGGTCCCAGTTCCTCGCGCCTCTGTATGGCTCGTTTGCGTGATGGGAACATCTACCTGGCTGAGCCGTTGTGGCCCTCTTATGGTGAGATCCGGCGCGAAAGCGTATCGGTCCATGTCTAGCTTCCTTGATGAAGGTAGAACGTCGTAATGGATGTCGGTTGCCAAGGTTCGACCTGGGGCCTCAGCCTTGGTCAGAAGAATGTCTTTGATAACCATGCGTGCAGATTCTATCAATAGCCTATGAGCATCTTTGGAGATCAGCCGGACTCCGCGTTGATAGTCGTCATGGTCCGCATTTGTTTACTCACGCCCTTTCCAATCGCAGTGCTATGCCCGACGGAGCACAATAGAGTCGTCTGAGGATGCAATGTCACCCTGTGAGTTTGGGCCACACTCTAGGGTACACCCGAATCCTTGTCCTCCTATACAACCGAGTGAATTAATGCTTGGTGGATAGCTAGTCCAGTGAATGGAAATGCTCCCGTGAAGGGTATAAATGGTGCTTCTGCCTCGCTCCATTTCCCTTCCTCCTATCATCGAGCCACCGTTGAAATATTCTCCAGCCTAGCTCAATTCCGCAAGATACTTCGCACGCCTGACCATGCAGTCAATCAAGCGTACTCTTTTGCTCCTCGGAGCGATTCTTCCCGCTGTGCTGGGCGTTCCGTCCTTACCGCACCGTCGAGCCCCTGTCACTATTCCGGGAAAGTATATTGTCACTTTGAAGTCGGACATCGACCAAGCGGCGATTGACAAACACACCGCGTGGGCGACCGATGTTCATAAGCGCAGCTTGGAGCGCCGTGACGCTGAGGAAGACCTTCCTATTGGCATCGAAAGGAACTTCAAGATCAATAAGTTCACCGCTTATTCAGGATCCTTCGATGATGAGACTATTGAACAAATCCGCAACCGCGAAGAGGTATGTCACGCGTCTCCCTGGGTATTACACAGAGAAAGGAAGCGAGGCTTGGTATGTAACAAACGGGCAGGTCGCTGCAGTCGAGAAAGACCAGATCTGGCATCTATTTGACCTTACTACCCAGTCAGACGCTCCCTGGGGCTTGGGAAGCATCTCTCACAAGGGCCAGCCAAGCACGGAGTATGTTTATGACACCAACGGTGGTGAAGGCACCTATGCCTATGTCGTCGATACCGGTATCAACATTGATCACGAGGAATTTGAGGGCCGTGCTAGCCTGGCATATAATGCTGCTGGAGGCGAACATGTTGATGGCGTCGGCCATGGAACCCATGTTTCTGGTACCATTGGAGGGAAAACATATGGAGTGGCGAAGAAGGCGAATCTGTTATCGGTGAAAGTCTTCATCGGCGAATCGAGTAGCACCTCCATCATCCTCGACGGCTTCAACTGGGCGGCCAACGACATTGTGTCGAAGAAGCGCACTGGAAAGGCAGCGATCAACATGAGCCTTGGTATGACATTCACCTGTCCCTATGAATGACATGGTTGGAACATGTATGGATGGACGTGGTTGACGCAACTATTTAGGAGGTGGATACTCTGAGGCCTTTAATAATGCTGTCGAGAACGCTTTCAGCGAGGGGGTCCTTTCCATTGTTGCCGCCGGTAATGAGAATGTGCGTTCCAAATCCCTCCCCTGTCGTCATTGAACTGTGGACTCCACTTACTGATTGACTCTTGTACCAATAGACCGATGCCTCTGGCACAAGCCCGGCTTCTGCCCCTAATGCAATCACCGTTGCAGCTATCGATTCAAATAACACCCGTGCCTCGTTCTCCAACTATGGCTCTGTAGTGGATATCTTTGCTCCGGGGAAGAATATCCTGTCGGCCTGGATCGGTTCCAATACTGCCACCAACTCCATTTCTGGCACCTCCATGGCCACACCTCATGTCGTCGGCCTATCTATCTATTTGATGTCTCTGGAGAGCCTTGACAGCCCGAAGGCAGTCACTGACCGTATAAAGGAGCTGGCGACTCGTGGTGTGGTCAGCAATCTTTCTGGTAGCCCTAACTTGTTGGCGTATAATGGCAACAAGTAACCTCGGCAAGACGACGACTGGAGCAGAACAGCAGCTGGCTCCTTGGTGCTACGACATGGGAAGTCCGGGCATGGCATGTGATATGGATATTCAGCTCCAATGTACAGGTACTATACATAGCAGTCTCTTTCTTGAAGAACAATTTATGTTTCTGACTATGTCTGATTATCTGAGTGGACATGCATCATGACCTCTATCATTACATCTCCGAATTTCTCTTTTAGACAAGGCACGTGGTATTAATTATAGCCCGAATAGCCTAATTGAGAGCGAATTACCTGCATAGGCCCAGTACGAGACATAAACCTCGAGATATCTTGCCGTTTCTCCGCTGGATACCAGGTCCGGGATTCCAGGTCTGCTGCAGGAAGGTCTCGACGCGTGACTATGGTTGGCCCGCAAACGCCTGATAAACGCAGCGTAGGTAAGGAAGGGATATTCTGGCTTAGGGATCACCGTGGAGGCTACGACCGCTAAGCGAATGAGTCGCCCGCTGTTAGGAATGTGGATCGTGGAACGCCGTGTCGAGAGACGATGTGGCCACCGACCAGGAAGACAAGCGCCACTACTGGCCAGGAATACCACTGCCAGTCTCATTCTACGTTGAAGGAAATTTCGATTGTATCACTAGCACACTAAAGGTCTTGGAAGTCGACTACGACGACTGCTGTCCAAGGAGTTCAGCGGGGATAGAGGCAGTTGGCCTGCATTTGGGTGGAGATCTGCACCTCGACTGGGCCCCTTTACATTCTACTCGAAAGTTTGTCAGCTGGTACGTACGGCGTACTTTATCGCTCAGAAATTCTCTCGTTGGTCTGCGGCTTTAGATTTAAGACGATGTCGTAAGCTGCATCAGACACGATATGAGCGTTGGAGATTTCCGGCTCCTGGATCTCCGTGTCTCTCCATGTTTTACTTCGTTCTCTGAGTGCTACCATCTATAGAATGAACGACCGGATAAGCGGTAAGATGTCAGACATTTGTATGTCTCACTTTGGAACAGACAAAGCTACCCTAGATCCAAGTCTGGAGCAGTTAGGGCTGCAAGTGGCATCAGATGGGTTTCACGTCCAATGGGCCAAAGGAAACCGACGACACCCACGCAACTGGAACCGATCTCGGAAGCTCTACGACACTTTCTTGATAATTTTCCTGGAGCTTTTTACGTGAGTTCAGCTGTTTCGGGCACAGTAGTCGATGGAACAGGTCCGCTAACGCGCAATGTATAGTACTGCCATCAGCACTTCTGGTGTACGTTTCTCTGTTGTTTTGATATGGATATCCTTACTCTGAGCACACTCTAACGCTGGATTATCTAGTCAACGACTGCCACCGACGCGCTCCACGAATTCGATATTCCGAGAGAGCTGGCTATCTTCATCTTCGTGTCCCTGTTTGTCATTCGCATATCCATGCAGATTGGTACAATTGGCTGACGCTACTAGATATTTATTGGGTCAAGGAATTGGTGCCATTCTACTACCTCCATACTCGGAATCGTTTGGGCGCAAGAATCTCTATGTTGCTAGCTCGGCTCTGTATAGCATCTCCTGTGCTATTGTGGCTGCTGTCCCTTCTTTGATCGGTGTCATTGTAGGCCGATTTGTGAGCGGATTTGTCTCGTCTATCCCAACGACTGTGGTGGTTGGTAGTATCGAAGACATGTATAATTCGAGGGATCGTGTTTGGCTGATTTGTGTATGGGCCATTGCATCCAACTTCGCCTTGGTGCTCGGCCCCATATTATCCACATTCATCACAGAGGACCTAGGATGGTATGTTTGGTAGTACCGACGAAGTATCACGACTATGGCTGACAAGTTGATTAGGAGATGGGTGTTCTATGTGGCCACGATGGTGACAGGGGTTCTCGCATTCCTCCTGTTGACTATTCGCGAGTCCCGTCCTTCGCTGCTACTAGCTCAGGAGGTTTCAACTCTGCGTAAGATTACCGGCATAGAGACTCTGCAGGCGTTCGATCCCGACAGGACGCCAGACCTGCGGACTTTTGTGCGTGTCGCCTTAGGCCGACCTGTTCGCCTTCTTTTCACGGAGCTGATCGTCTTTGTTGTGTCATTCATGAGTGGGATTGCGGTTGCGCTGGTATACCTATTTACGGAGGCATTACCTCCAATTTACGAGGCCTTCGGGTTCAACTCAAAACAGTCGTGCCTCCCTTTTGTAGCGCTAGGGATTGGCATCCTGGCGGGCTTATCCACCCGCTATATCGATCTGCGTGTCATCGACAAGCACCGACGTCAAGGCCACACATTGGTGCCGGAGCACAAGTTGACTGGGTTCAGTATCGGGACACCTATTCTAGCGGCGGCTCTTTGGATCTATGCTTGGACCATCCCGCCAGGGGTGACGAATGTGCATTGGATCGTGTCGGTTATCGCTCTGGTATTGATTGGCTACTCACTCAACGAAATAGACTACGTCTTGGGAGGCTACCTCACCGACAGCTATCTCAGCTATGCAGCCAGTGGCCTGGCAGCTCTCAGTCTCGTCCGTGCACTGCTCTCCGCGATACTACCGCTTATCTCTACGCCCATGTTTACGGGGATCGGGAACAATCTAGCAGTGTCAGTGCTGGCGGGACTCGCAACAGTATTCTGTATAGTACCACCTTTATTTGCACGGTTTGGAAGGGTCATTCGGGCGCGGAGTGCCTTCGCCAAGTACAGTTTGCGCATGTATACTGAACATAGTGTTGAGGAGGACGGGCTATGAGGGGTTATGGGTGGAAAGCGACATAGTACAGTGACCAGTATCGTACAGATGTTGGAAGACTAGTTGACGGCATGTGCAGTATGTACCTATTGGTGATGAAATGAATGGAAGATACTACTAGGTAGTAGGTAGTCCATACTGATCGAGCCCATCAATGTAGCCGGCAGTTCCCGCCGCTTCAACTCCCCGCCTTTTTCCCCGACTTCCCCTCAAAAGCAGCATCCCTTCCTCCTCCCATCTACAAACAGTAAAACCAACCCCAACGTCAACTCCTTTTCACGGTCCATGCGATGGACAACCCGGATCTCCTGGATCCCACGGAGATCCCCCGTGCATTCCAGTCGGACTCACTTTCATGCGTCGCTGGAGACGCGTCCACGTTGGCTGCGCGACACGAACAGCATCATCTTCCGCACAATCAACAATCCCACGAGCAGACTCAATTACGCCATATCCAGGCCCAGTCGTCTTCTCATCCAATCGACCCTTCCGATGCGCAGTCATTGCAGAGTCTCCGGTCGGCGGTGAACCATCTAAACGAAGACCCCTCCGCCTTTACGCAGAGGGAACTCCAAGGATCTCCCTATACCAGCTTCGTGGTAAGGATCCCCAACGAAGCAGCAACGCCATGGGTCATCCGTGCTAGCGATTCGGAAAACGTACCCATCATATCACACAACTAACAACTAACCTAAACAAATCCAGTCTCACGAAGCCCCAGCGCAACAAGGTCCACCGAAACAAACCGAGGCGTCGATCTTCTCCGCGAAAAACGGCGGATATCTTCGCGATATCGCCTCCATACTCGACCCGCCTGACCTGGACGCATGGAGGGACAAGCTATTCCATGTCGACGAGACGATCGTTCTCAGTGAGGACCAGTATGTTTTCAAGCGACGCGATGCCCCGTCCGCAATAATGCATATCTAACCGCCATGAATTCAGATTCCGAACCTACTTCCCGCACGTGGATAATATCTACTCGCACCGCTCGACCCAGCACTACAAACGCAAACCCCTCGTCTCCCACTACTGGGACTGCAGACTCAAGGGACGACCTCCAGGCACGCCCAAGTCAGACGACCCGAACAAAAAGAAACGGAAGCGCACCGCCCGTCAGCGCGACCTCTGTGACGTCAAGATCAAGATCACCGAATACTTCCCAGGGTACGCCGCCACGACAGGCCCCGAGACGGACGGGAATCGATCAGAGTCGGTCCTCTCGGTGGAGTCGCTGCCCGGCGCGAACCCATTATATGCTGCGTCACATGCCCCTATACCTGGTGCACTGGCATCTGCGACGCGTGAAAATCAACCGTTCGGCGTCCTGACGCCAAATCCGCCCTTACCAGCGGGTCACCCAGGCGCCAACGGACAGCGGTTTTTTACAATCCAGCGGGTGAACGGGAATGGTGCGAATGGGAAGAACGATGGGGTAAGCGGAGGGCATCGACATACCCTGGAGGAGAGCGACCGCGTGAAGAAGAATAGTGTTCAGCGATATCTCTTGAAGGAGGCGCGAGAGCGAAGAAACCCGTTGACTGCGGTAAGTCGCTGGCGATTGTTTACCCCCGTTGTGCCCAGCCTTACGTCACTTCTGATAAATCCCCGCCGTCCTTATATTTTCCCCGCTTCCACCACTTCCATCCTCTTCTTGCCCCTTAATCGCACCGCCGCCGTTGATCCAGGCAGATCTCCATTCAATCATTGTTATATTCCTATTCCTGATCCTAACTCGTTCTGCCCATAAGACCAGAGCAATGTCCGCCCAAAGCCAATCCGTTCAGAAAACGTACCACACCAAGGCCACGGGATTAGCTGCCGTGACCGTTGAAAAGCATTCGCAAGAGAATGAACTCAAGCTGTATGGAAGCTGCTTTTGGTGGGTGCAGACTAACCCAGCACAATGTGTCATGTCGGTCTAGAGGACTAACCCCGGTCAGTCCCTTCGTCCAACGCGTGTGGATTTCCCTGGAAGCCAAAGGCATTCCTTATCAATATATTGAGATAGACCCATATAAGAAGCCCGCATCCCTGCTGGAAGTGAATCCAAGGGGGCTAGTCCCTGCCTTGCGCCATGGCAATTGGGGTTCATACGAGAGTTCCGTTTTGATGGAATATGTATGCGCGTTATAACCCCCCTCCCTCCCCACCAACCAAGATCTCTAAGACCGTTCAAAAATCTGACAAGTTCGACTAGCTTGAGGATCTGAATACCGGCCCAGCACTCCTCCCCGTAGGAGAACCGAAAGTGCGCGCGCATTGCCGATTATGGGCAGACTTCGTAAGTCTTCAGAAGGATGAGATCCCTTTGCTGCTTTTGTAAACTTACAAGGCCAGATCAATCGTCATATTGTTCCCAACTTTTACCGACTGCTCCAGGAACAAGACGAGCAGAAACAGGTTGAAAACGCGACAGAGCTGGGCGATGCGTTTCATACGCTAGTAACTGCCGCTGATGCGCAAGGCCCCTACTTCCTGGGGCCCAATCTCTCCTTTGTCGACGTCCAGGTGGCTCCTTGGATTATTCGATTGAGCCGTGTCTTGAATCCCTATCGTGGTTGGCCAAAACCCGAACGCGGTAGTCGGTGGGCCACCTGGGTTACCGCAATCGAAACGAATGAGCATGTCAAGGCAACAACAAGTACCGATGAGCTCTATTTGGATAGTTATGAGCGATATGCTCGTAGGTTCACTTTCGTGAAGTTTAACTGCAATTCACTAACACTTGGTCAGAGAACCGCCCAAACACATCCCAGGTCGCGAATGCGATCAACTCTGGGAGAGGTCTTCCTTGATCGCTTTGCGCCGCGTTTGTGGTGCGCGACGTGTTTGGTCCACTAGGGCTTGTCCCCGCACGCGGCTTTGACTCCGGCGCAGGATTCTCACAAATCACCTGCCATCGTGACCCAAGTGCATTTGAGCCATCGGCAGACCCATCAATTCCGTACCGTAGGCCGGGACCATCTTTTTAGGACGTTCTTGCACCTCTGTTCCCACGGAAGCCACCTCTTCCGCTGGAATCTGGGCCTCGCGGTGTTCGATACGGCTGGCGTGGGTGTTGCTGGTCATTTCTTTGGCCGAAGCCTGAATTTGATCTGGCGGGAGAGCCCGGATCATAGAGTTGTCTTGATTTGGAAGACGCCGCGGAAGCATCCCTCTTGTCTCTGTTATTGTTGTCCCTCCCGTTGCCACGGTTCTTTCCCTTGCCTCGACCTTCATTCTGCTTGGGCGGTGTTGCGCTCCGGGGTGATGATGCACCCGAGGTAGTGCCCGAGGGACTTCCAAACAGTCTCTCCCGCACTTCCTCATATTTCCGTTGCTTCTCTTCGAGGTTGCGCAACGCAATGGCTTGACGTTCCTCAGGTGTCGGCTCGGGTGCCTTACTATCGTCCTCTGAGTCTTCATCTTTCGATGCCAATCCCAAACGGCCGACCCCTGCGGCGGTGGCGTCTACGGCGGACGATTGGCGCGATTGTGGATTGCGACTGAGAAGAGTAACAGCGGGCTTGAAATCTTGTTTGAGTGGGACATTGGAACGGGCCTCGAGGAAGTGAAAAGTCTGGGGCGATTCTCTACAAGCATCACTCTGTCAGCGAGGACAGTGTCATGCAGAATAGGCAGGGATAGAGAGAGTCCGGAGGGCGATCACGTACGCTTCCGCCCATAACTGTCGGTTGAATTCGGCCTGTTGTGCCCGTCTTTGTGCCTTGGTGACCTTTGAGGAGACTTTCTTCTCAGCTGGAGGCGGGGTTGGATCCGAGGCGAGTTTCTGTAGTTGGTCAGATATACAACGTCCGAATATAGCGCGATACAACGCGCGGAGGTAAAGGAAACAGCAGTTGGCGTTTAACTTGTTGAAAATAGGGGAGGAAAGAGTCGTACATCCGCTTGTTGCTCCCAGTCTTGCTCCCAGGCATCGGAGGCTCTCGTAGAGGGGTTTGCGCTCATGATGAAAGAATCGAAGTTTTTTTGAGAGACAATGAGAGAAAAGCGACGGAGTCCGAGAGAGTGTGGGCGTTGTATCTAAACGGACGGTGGACGGAACACAGGCAATTCTATAGGGGGCGTGGTGTAGAGGGACACGAAAGAGCGACGCAGTCCGTCTTCATGAAGTTGCAGAGGGAGAGAATCATGAACGAACTGATGGGGAAGGAAAATCGTTGTCCCCGGTCTGCTTAGTTAAGGTTTCTGCCTCGCGGTGCCTGAATCCCGACCACCATCGATCCATCATACACCTACGGTTTCAAGTCTTCTCCGTATTACTCGAAAGGCCCCCTTTCCCTCTTGCTAGGATCTATCCCTATTCTTCAATCAGCTACGTCGCGCCTGAAGGTTCCGCCATCATTATGACTACCGGTATACCGCTCCATACACCCCCTCCCCAGCACATCCCATCATCTCCCCGCATCATCGTCTAACGCGGACCCGACATCAGACCCCGACGGCGACTCGCAAATGGCTTCCTCCCCTGAATCCACGCATAACCTCCCGTTCGAAGACTCCCCAGCCGGGGCCCGCACTCCCACCAACACCATTCCCCGCTCCCAGTTCGCGGGAGCTGCTTCCGAGCTATCTCCTCCCGGATCACAGACGCAGCCCATGTCGATGGATATCCGCGGGATTATGGGACAGGGAATGAGCATGGCCGAGGCGGCGACTGAGGCCATGACATCTGCTGGGGCACAACAACAGAAGCTGCCGTCGTGGATGACGAAGCGCGCAGAAGAGGAGTACCAACGGTCGATGGAGTATGTGGTGGATCAGGGTTTCAGCCTGGGTGAGTCTTATGCCTTCTTGGACTCATATTCTGCTGCGTTTTGTTTGGCGGATTGTCGGAGTTTTCTTGACATCACATGCTGGCCTGGCTATATCATAACAGGCCATTGTCTCCTTCACGATGTAACGGCTAACGATCTTTTAGATGAATTCGGCGATCCGTTTGATGAAAGAGATATGAAAGAACAGCTGCTATGATTTACTCCGTATCGTCGTCTGGTGTTGGTGGAGTCTACTGGGGATTGTCTTTCTTTCGTATCGCGGTTCAGCATACTGCAGCCTGGCATGATTTATGAGATTATGAATGATTATTGGATGGGTGTGTTGCCCAGCCATCACATACAAGATGTTGAATAGCATAAGTTTTTTGTACGGATCTTATGTTTCTGCGTGGGCCCTATCCAAAGGATTCAAATGGATACGGTATCTTGGCGTAAGATGCGCTCGCAACAGTAAGCTCAAACAGGGACAAGGATAGGGAAATCCACTAGATGTCCACGCCGAACACGGCAATTGCTGATTTGCAGGCTCTATTGAAAGTTGGATCCCGTCAACGGCGTTCACACTCTTAGCATGTTGGCCGGGCGTTGGCACAGCAACGGACCCGCTCCAACGACTTTCTTTATTGTGGCAGAACTCCCTACTGCGGACTCACCACCACAACACCAGCATCGCGTACACTCGTATCGGTCCCTCCACGCGTCTCTGATGATATCTCTTACCTTGTGTCTGTTTTACCCGATTACATCGATATCAACGCCCAATCCAGCTAGAAAGCTGGCGGTTTCCGCTCACTTTGACGTCAACTACGCCCATTCCTGACCTCCTGATCGAGAAAATCATGTCCAGAAACGAGCACCCTGCGATCCAAGTAGGGATACCCTCATCCCTTCAGTCATGGTGAGTGTGGGACTCTCTTTCGCATTCCATAGAGAGACAGGGAAAAACAGGATCGGGAAAGACGACCATTACAGTCGCGTGGCTTTTTCGTTCGCATCGTGTCTACAGATTACACATCGCATGCGCAGTTACTAACTGGTCGCGCCAACCCAGTTCCCTTGCGAACCACCAACTCGAACTACAAGACGAGCGATTCCGCTTCACGCCCGTCAAGAGCAACCGACCCGCGCCACGTGCCTGGGAGCGTAAGCCGTCAACCGCCTACATGGCCCGCTCCAAGTCGCGCAAGGTGTGGAAACGCTTCCGGTCCTCGTTCAATAGCATGAAGCAACTCCAACAGTCGATCCTCGCCGAGCAGGAGGCCGTGGACGATGGGGTCACCACGGAGATCAATACGTCGCGGAATTTTGGCTTCCTTCGGGGCGTCAAGCGACAGTGCTTCGGGCTGGAAGATGCCCAGTCGGTCGATGGCACGGATGACACGCTGCGCAGTCGGTCGTTCTTGGAGACCAAGTGGGAGTCGCAGACCATGGGACGACGACGTCAGTACATTTCCCGAACCCCCTGCCCCCGGAGCTCCCGCCTGCTTGCTCCGGGGTGCATCTGCGCATATATCTAACTGGCCCCTAGGCAAGCTTCCTGCGAAATATAGAGAGTTCGTGGCCGACTCCGAGCCTATGGATGTCGCAGATAACAGTTTTGCCAACGATAGAACCGTCAGGGAGACGACCACGTCAGATGCCGCAGTCACGCAGAATCTCGCAGAGGACGACGAATCCCCAAGTTTTACCCCGGACACGCTCACGAGACTGGCGTCGGAACCAGCCTATCGCCGCACGCTACATGGCCAAGCCGGCGGCATGACGGCGGGTGCATCAAATATAAGAACCCCCACCGATATCGTCACTTCCGAGTTTACGTTTGATTTCGTCAGTCCTGGACGCGCGCAAACCGTTGGATCTACTGGTATCGTGGGTGCAGAGGAAGAAGCCGGCGATGCAGTGGCGTTGGCAAATGATCGCCAGTGTGATCTCATAGGCGAGGCACAACAGAACCAAACCATCGCATCGACCGCGAGACAGAACACCGCGGGTGACAAGGACACCGTGCCCTCGTCCCCGGTGACTGCGACAGCCCCTGTGCAGGACCTGACGGCGGAACAGGAGTCAACCCTGGTCCGGTCGGCACTACGCAGTTCATTGGACGGCGAGGACGCCGAGTTGTTGAACAATTTCCTTTCCAAGGCGAAGGCCAAACGCGAGGCCAAAGCTGCTGCAGCCTCGATTGCGCAAGTCCCAGCCGACGCCAAAGATACTAGCCAGGCCGACGAGCTGGAGGTGCCGGATATGCCGACCCCGCAGCGACGCCGGGCTTTGGAGGATCTCAACACCAATTCTCCGTCTCCGCAGAAGACGCAGTTGTCGCCATCCAAGGGGTCCCCCAAAAAACCTCACCTCGAGGACGAAGCACAACCTAGCCCGCAGGCCACAGCCAGTCCTCGTCGTAGCACCAGGAATCGCAATGCCAAAAAGCCAGCACCAAGCACCGCCGCGAAAGCTGTTCGCAATACCTTCTCCCTCCGTCGCGCAAAGGGGACAGAATTTGTCTTTCTTCAGCGGACGGAAGCGCAGGAGCTGGCGCTGACAACCCGTCGCAACACGCGTCAGAATAAGGGGGATGCGCTGCTGCCGAAATTTGCGCTGGCCGATATGGCCAAGCAGGCGCCACCGCCGGCTGAGAAAGAGCCTGAGCGTCAGGGATCCAAGAATGCGAAAAAACAGGTGTCCTGGAACGAGGACTGTCTCGTCCAGTTCGAGGGTGAGGATGCGGTCCGTGATGGAGGGGACAAGCCTGCAAATGACGTCGCCAGTCGACGAGGAAAATCCAAGACTGCCAAAGGTACCGCCGCAGATAAAACAAAGGCAGCCAGTAGTCGCACCACTCGCTCGCGGAGCTCCCCTCACACTGGTGATGAGGGTGTCGAGGCTGCATCAACTACTGCACCTGCTACTGCAAGCTCTCGGGCGCGGCGTGTGCGCCGGCTGGGAACACCTGCAGCAACCCCTGTTGCAGACGACGCCTCGACCACCACGAGCCCAGCTGGAAAGCGTAAGAAGCTCACCCCGAAGTCGCCTAAGGCCAATTTGACGGGGACCAGCACTCCCGTATCGAAGAAGGTCGGCAGTAATATTCCCATCCACGGAAAGACATCGACCCTCGGCAGTAGTTCGGCGAAGAGTACGAGTCTGTTGAAGGCCCATGCGGGCTCGACTCCGATGCCAAGGAGAGTTCGGCCGCGATCATGACTATTTTGGCCCTTTTCCCAGCCAGGGTTACATGAGAGCAACGAAATAGTTTTTTTTCCCTCAGTCTGTTGTACATAATTAATGGATGGCGGGTGTTGGTTGTGGCGGGCGTCGTCGGGATCGACCGTGCGTTTCTCCGGTGTTACATACGGGTTTTCCATCAGACTTTTTCTCTATGCGCATAGTGCTGAATTTTAGACTTTTCCCAATGTTGATGGCTCGTTTCTTGGAACGTGCAGCTTACAGCCGCATACCCGTATGGTATTCTTGCAATTCCCATTCCGAGGCAAGAGGAATCCGGGGCAATCCAGAGAGATCTGCGATGTGGCCGCAGCATGTGATTTACCCCGGCTTCCTCCATTCTATCAAGATATGGAGGCAGAAGCACCGCCATGCAGGTTAGACAAACACATCAGACGATACACATAATGTCGGTCTCGCGTAACCTCCTGAAACACACCGGAGAAAGAACCAATCCTCCAGTAGTCCAGCGCAACAACCGAAACTTCCCGTCGGTGTGGTCCCGACAAGTGGGCATCACCACGAAAACCGAAGCCGAAAGAGATGAAGGATTGGAGCAACGACCACCGAAGGACTCCATCTACTCCATTTTTTTTTCGGGGAGATCTGCTTCAAGACAATTGTATCTCGGCAAGGGCGCCTTCCGTTCGAACTAGTAGCACTATCTACGGCAGACGTACTAAACGGGGTCCCTGTGGCGCATGTACCCGTCGACATAGCGTAGATGGAGATGCATGGCATGGCGATGATGATGATGATAATGGTTATGATGATCTAGTTAGGTAAGACACCCAGACGGCCGTGCCTTACTATGGAGCTGGATGGAGCCCTGCGACGAATAGCATCAACCACAACTGTCGATGATGATAAGTGCCTTCCCTGTGAAGAACCGGCTGCAGGGTGAGGCTCCATCGCGGTGGAGGGACTAAATAATTGGCAGGGCGATGATGATATCATTTGCCCACCATGGCTGGCGTAGTTTCATGCCTGACAGCTGTGGATTGAATGAACATCCCTCCTCCAACTTGGCTCTGTTTAGGCTCGGTTGGCAGGGTTCTGATGAATCGGGAAGGTTTGCCTGCTGTCTGCTGGTCTTGTTTTTTTTTTCTTTCCGTTTTGCAAAGTTGAACGTGCATGTTGTACGCTGTATGTATCCATGCATGCACTACGTAGGCCATCTTATCGCTACCGCTTATCACGATGTACGCAGTATAGATCGAGCCTGATAGAGGTTGACGTCAAGGCATTCGTCGCATCCCAAGTCAGTTCACCGGTATCACTCTGAATGGTTAAGGGATCACTGCGTAACACGGGCAGCAGCAGCAGCAGCAGCAGGAGAAGGTACCGAGTGAACCATTACCACGCGAGCCAGCATTAATTAGGGGCGTCCCTGGCGAATGGCAGCCAACCAGATCTCCCAGGGAAATGAGATAACCAGATGAACCGCGAACAAAAAAAAAGGCTCAAATTAATCCCTCAAGAGGTCTTCGTTGCGCGGAAATAACCTTTACCGCAGCTAATTAGGAGGAGTCTGGACGACATTATTATTTGCGTCGCGGTGATTGGAACCAACCACGGCCTGTACTCCGGAGTATATACTTGGACTGCCCACTGGCAACCCCGTACTCCGTGTGTATGGAGTACGGACACATCTTGACCAACAGGTCCATCCCCCCTTTCTCAGGAACAAGTGGAGCTAAGTCCAGCAACATTGGGCAATGGTATTTGCAGGAGAAATACCGGGGACTCCACTGGGTGGGCAGTCATCCCACGTCATTCTCCTGAAGGGGAAGCAGAAGAGAAGAGTACCAAAGAGGAATGGTGGTTAGGGTTAGCATCGCCGAGCTATGCCGTTCTGGGAAGCCGGTGTTTTAGGGCTTTTCCGGATTTGCCCACCGGCGGTTCTTTTCCGGTTTTCTCCGACATGATGTCATCGCTGCGCTTCCGTCCATTTGCTTGTACAGACAGCATCCGGCGTAGAGGTTCAACTTTTACGCCCGTACTTAGTAGTATATACCGACAGTATCTGTGTTATTGAAATGTATCACATCTCAATAATTAAAACGATGTAGAGGAGATAAGTCTCATACAAAGTCATCAAATCCAGGTTGATACTCTCCCGACCTGCTCGCTAGCGAACCTAGCGTCATCATCTCTGCCGCTCCCATTGCATGGAGGACAGTCCTCCGTATCCACCACGAGTCCCCATATGCATGCATATGCTGTCTGGCATGTCTACAACCTGGATGGTATGGTACCATTTTGATTCACTATTGGTATTTTGATCCCTCGCTTTGATTGGCATTGATCCTCTTGGCTCTGTTTTTTGCATACTCATGTCTACGCAGTATGTCATTTATATTCCCCATCGCGTCTTATGCAAAGATCTATTTTTTGAATGTATAGCTCTCTGTGTCAGGATCCAGTCTGTAACCGACTTACACACCAGAATCGTGAAGTATCGTCGTTACACGTTTCTCGACCATGTACTTATGTCCGGCATAAATAAACAAAACTATATAATAGTACCCAAAAACACCCTGCCCGGCCAAAATCTAAGCAGACATCTGCTTGGCCGACTCCTCCGGCCACACATCGTAGCCAAAGGTGTCCTTCATGTTGACAAAACGGAAGTGGCGTCCCTCAGCAACCTTGTTGACGGCCTCGAAGTCGGCATCTGAGAGTTCGATGCTCTGGAAGTTGGACTGGATGCGGGACGGGTTGGAGCTCTTGGGGAGTACAACGTAGCCGCGGCGGATACCCCAGGCGATGAGCACCTGGGCGAGGGTGTTGCCGCCCTTCTTGGCGATCTCGTTGAGGGTGGCGTTCTCGCTGACACGCTCACCAGTCGTGGGCACCTGGTTCTGCGAGCCCAGCGGCGAGTAGGCCTCGGGCATGATGTCGTGCTTGAAGCACCAGTCGACCAGTTCGTTGTTGGGCAGGAACGGGTGGATCTCGATCTGGTTGAGGTGAGGCTTCACCTTGGCGAATTTGAGCATCTGCTCGAGCTGCGGAATCGTCCAGTTGGAGACACCGATGGCGCGAGCCTTCTTGTCCTCGTAGAGCTTCTCCATAGAGCGCCAGGTCTCCTCGTGGTTCTCCGTGAGGTCCTTGAGAATTACGTACTGCGAAGGGTGAGCATTGGTAACTCAATGGATGCGGTATAAGGGGTCTCGCGCATACCTTTCCATCGGGGCCGATCTTGGGCTTCTCCTGAGTCTCCTTCTCAGCGGCAATGGGCCAGTGGACAAGGAAGAGGTCGACGTAGTCGAGCTTGAGCTTCTTCAGGGAGCTATCGATGGACCACTGCACATCGTCGAAGCGGTGGAGGTGGTTCCAGACCTTGGTGCAGACGAAGATGTCCTCGCGCTTGACGGAGGGGTTCTTCTGGAGGAAGTCTTTAAGGGCATCACCGACCTCGTCCTCGTTCAGGTAGAACCAGGCGCAATCAAGATGGCGGTAACCGGTCTCCAGGGCACAGGTGACGGCCTTGTAGGTCTCACCCTTGGCACCCTCGTTGGCGAAGGTACCGAAGCCGACGGCGGGGATCTTAACGCCGTTGCTGAGAGTAAAGGACTTGCCGGCAGACATGGTGAGGGGTAATCAATTGGGCGGTGGGGGAAGATGAAAGAATAGAAAATATGGAAAGGGTAAAAGACAATTGGAGGAAGAAGATGAAGTCAATGGAATATATAATGCGTCAGGAGTTCAGATCCGGACAATTGAGGGGTAAGTAGGTATGGCAGGTTGATCGAAGGAAGCCGAAGAGGGAGGAAAAGAGAGATTCTCATCCATGGTGGGGGTACGACATGTATGTAACTACGAAGGCGGCGACAAGCATGCCAACTGAATTTTTGCCATCTTCCCTCCAGAGAGGGTTTGAGTAGATTTACCAGATCTGCCTGGTTCTGGTTCATTTGTATTTTCTAGCAATTTTCCCAATGCCTTGGAGAGTTGGTTGATATCACTATGGTTTCTATGATGGAGTCCGCATGGGTAGCAGCAGCTCCGGAGCTCTCTGTACCATGACGCATTTCCCCCTCTTCCCCTCCAGCGATCAAAGAAAATAATTCATGATAATAATCATTTCCCAGGTAATTAACAAAATCCCTTACCGAAAATTACCACCCACCAAATTACACCCGAAGAACAAGACCCATCATGACATCATTGGGTTCGAAACGGCGTGAGCGTTTGACCCGCCGTCGCCCGCCCGATCGTCATCGGCTCCATCGATCTCAGACGCGGTTCCCGGACGGGTTGGCCAGTCAAGGCGCAGCAGGATTGCCCATGGCCGGCCGAAGGAGGATCTGCTTGAGTAGTGTGTTCATGGACATTCCGGGTGTGGCCAATAATGGGAGAGGGATGTAGTGCGCAGACGGCCATGTCCGCTGCAGGGGATTTGGAAGATAAAGGGTAAAATCCGCAGAAGAATATGAGTGTTGATGAAGAATAGGGAAATATGACTTGA
Organism: Aspergillus ambiguus; assembly: GCF_047715705.1. NCBI lineage: Eukaryota > Fungi > Ascomycota > Eurotiomycetes > Eurotiales > Aspergillaceae > Aspergillus > Aspergillus ambiguus. The sequence continues at coordinate 36,767 of NW_027395571.1, read as the reverse complement.
AGACTGTCAATTATCTGATAGCTATGATAACTATGGGGGTATAGTGTACTCCTCATGTTCAAGCATCCAGGTGGAAGACTTCCTCTTCCGTCCAAGCCCTAATTTCTCACGAGAATTCCTAGGAATCGTCCCGGTGGATCCTGTCCGGCTGCATCCATTAAATAATTCGCCTGGCTATGATGATACCTCTGGTATTATCCGTATCAGTTAGCTTCTAATTATTATCATTATTATTATTTTCAAAATGAAAAAATGAATTTTTTTTATCCTGCGTTGTATCGGATTGGCTTGTCAATGGCTCTCCGTCCGCCACCTCCCTCTGGGTGCTCAAAAGTATATTAGGATCCGGTACATCCAGCTTCCATCCAGTTTCTTCCTTCTTTCTTTTATTACCTAGATATCTCATTCCTTTTCTCCTCTCTTCATTCCCTCTCTCCCCTATCCAGGAGGTTGACTACCGGTTCTGCTGTCTTTCTCCGATAAGTGATATCATCATCCTCCTACTTCATATCACGACGATCCCCCTCCGATCGTCCTCCGTCCCCTAAACCGATCCAATTGACTGGAAATTATACACTATGCCTCGCTTTGACGACGCTGATTTTGGTGTTGAGGCCGCTCCGGCCACTGGGGCTCACTCCCCCAGAGACCGTGGCAGCATGGCTGGATCTCTCCCTATCCCCCATGATGCCAACAACACCGTAGAGATTCCGGCCACCCGGAGCTCCATCAGTGATGCTGCTCAATTCATGCACAACCTGAGCATCTCCCCCTCTACTCGGGACCGTCGGGGTTCTCGCAACTCCTTCGGCACCTCTCTCCCCATCCCTCGCTCTCCCCGCGTCTCCCGTCTGTCGTCTGTCGTCACTGCCGGCGGAGCCTCGCGGGATATCCTGGCCTCTCAGGTTCAGGATATGTCCAAGGAGAAGGTTGCAGCTGCCAAGAACATGGCTTTCGCCTTCGACATTGACGGTGTCCTGGCTCACGGTAACGAGCCCATCGAGGAGGCCAAGGAGGCCCTCAAGATGCTCAACGGTGACAACGAGCTCGGTATCAAGATCCCCTACATCCTCCTGACCAACGGTGGTGGTAAGACCGAGACAGCCCGTTGCGAGCAGCTCTCCGAGATTCTTGAGGTCCCTATTTCCACCGACCAGTTCATCCAGTCTCACACCCCAATGCAGGCGTTGGCGGAGTACTACGAGACTGTCCTGGTCTGCGGTGGCGAGGGCCAGAAGATCCGTGAGGTCGCCGAGAACTACGGCTTCAAGAACGTCGTCCACCCCAAGGATATCCTTGCCTGGGACCCTACCGTGTCTCCCTGGCGATGCTTCTCTGAGGAGGACCGCGCCGAGGCCAAGCCCCGCGACTTCTCCAAGGTCAAGTTCGACGCGATCCTGGTCTTCGCCGATTCCCGCGATTATGCTACCGACATGCAGCTCGTCATCGATCTGCTGCTCGCCGAGGATGGCAAGATGCTCACCCGCGCCAAGGACCCTGTCGCCTCTCGCATCCCCGTCTACTTCTCACAGGGTGACCTTGTCTTTCCCACCGACCACAAGGGACCTCCCCGTCTCACCCAGGGCGCCTTCCGCATCTCCATCGAGGCCCAGTACAAGGCTCTGACCGGTGTCGACCTCGAGCGTGTCGTCTACGGTAAGCCCGAGCGCGCCACTTATACCTACGCCGACGAAGTCCTCCGCTCCTGGATGGAGCAGATCCACAACGAGAACCGTCTGCCCCAGAACATCTACATGGTCGGTGACAACCCAGCCTCCGACATCTGCGGTGGTAACATGTATGGCTGGAACACCTGTCTGGTCCGTACTGGTGTGTTCCAGGGCGCGGTCAATGACGACAACAACCCGGCCAACTTTGGCGTCTTCCCCAACGTGCTGGAAGCCGTCAAGGCCGCCGTGCGCAAGGAACTGGGCCAGGAATTCAAGTTCAAGTGGAACCCCAAGGTTAACCCCGTCCTCCACGGCGACGGTGCTGCCATCGAGTAAACGGAAAGAGCAAAGCAGCTCAAAAAAGAAAGGTGCCAACCAACTGGTTTGTCACTGGCGTTTGGTGATTTTGCAACCTGCATTAATCCTTTTTGCCTCATTGACGTTTTCACGCAATGTTATGTTCCCATGTCGATGCTAGACAGTTTGCATCTTTTTAACGGTTTACGGGTTCGGACTTATTGATATCCATGTTTGTCCGGGGTTCTGAAAGGACCCGGGCAGTATTCAGAACCCCGGGCAGTATCTTTTTTCTTTACTACTGTGTTAGACTGGGTTATTTTACGCCATGATGCAAAGCATCAAAGAACAATTCTACCTACATATCAATGATGACAACGTTTGGAACTAGATGGATTGGGGTATGGTTCAGTTAGATTTCCTAGGTTGTGGATCAGTCTTATGACTACTGAATGAAACCTTCTCTTAAAAGTATGTGAATTTGATTTACTATGTGTTGAGAGTTCGTGCTCTTGAGTCGTGTAGTCATCGTTGACGCCATTGTGATGCACTAGCGCTCTGCCCGAAACCACCAACCTCAGTAATTCACCGTATATTTTCTACGAAAATATGTCTTTCCACGATTCATTGCAAGCAGATACGTAGCAGTTGGGACACCATTCAAGCCACAGACTAGATCCGGCGATGGTCGACGCTGGTGAAGCCACTCCCAAGCCCACCCATCCACGTAGCATCAGCAATTGCACGGAGATCCTATTCCCTCGTCTAACCCGGGTCTTATCGGTCGGAGTCGGGTCGGGCATTAGGAAAATTTGCCATCAAGGGGCAAATGCGGAATAGGGCTAGCCTTCGGGGTTCGGGTTTTGTAGGTATCATTTAGCCTTTTGTGCAGTTTAATACTGGTTGATATATAGGGTCACTTGAATAATGTTCTTAAAAGCGTTTTGTAAGAATGTCATCTGTACAGGAATGTGCTATGTACGACAGCATTTCTCTGCCTGGTCGATATACCACCACATTCAGCTGACATACATCTCTGGTCCTACTAACCGTAGGTACTTTGGACATGCGCCAGCGGATCCGAGAAAGGTATTCGAGAAGGAGAATTGTGTATCCTTTAGTTCACATAAAAACTCCGCGCTAGTTCTAATAAGGGAACTGGACTATATGGCCCGGAAGCCCAACACTCTCTCGACCGCAGAAAGCCAATGATCGGGAATACATCCTGTACTCTTTGTCACTTCATCTGCCTCATGCCTAAATGATCATACTGGTGATCTATCACTTCCCAATGCCTGATTTATCTTCCAGCTTGATTTCAACAATTACTATTTCCTCCTAAGCTCTTGGCGGATCCACGACATATTTGATGCTTCAAAATCGAAAGTCTTTTCTCCATCCTCAGTTATGCGGAAGCTGTACTTGGAGTCGCCAATGACCCCAAATAGATGCGGTTGGTGAACAGTTTTTGTACAATTCTGGAGGTTGTCTATAGCAGCTGGTATTCCTTGAGTTACTTCTGTGAGGAATCCAGTTATTCGATATTTTGTTTCCTCGTATATACGACTTATAGACTGTAGAGGAGGCTAAAAGCCAGATCATGCTAGGGTAGGATACATCGAAACCCCTCGTTGGTAAATGTGGGATTCCATGCGCAAAGTGCACGACTTTTAGTGCCCATGTCTTGTTATCACATTTGACCCGAAGGAGACAGCAGTCACTAACCCGAGAGATGATTGTTAAACTAAGAAACTATGAAACGTGGCGAAAGAAAGCATCAAGCCGTTCGAGATATCGTCCATGGTATACAAATCAATGGAGTGTACTTACAATACTATGCGCATCCCTTCGAACAGGGAGTGGCTTTCATTCTTTATCCCACATTAGGGCCTTCTACAGACTTGAAAAATCCGACGGCTGTATATCCTGCAGTTTGGAGAATAATATACCCGTGAAGGATGGAAATATATACGATCAGGTTTCCTTCCCTTATTCTCTAAACAAATTCGTTCGGATCGAGATCTAGAGAAAATACTTTCCTCCTTTGTTTATTAGCAGTGGCTCTGCAAGTGGGCAAATCTAGAATGGCATATATCAGGAGGTTCAGTAGCAGAAGCTGACTGAGAGGAAGGGACAACATGGTGGGCTAGAGATATGGCCACATTTGCAGAGGTGGTAGACGCAAAAGTCGCGCGTGTCGCCCTTTGACAGAGTGATAATAATCAAGCGACTATCAGGACTATATAATACGGCACAAACTTTGGCTATGGACGGTAGGTAGAACGTGTTTGCAAAATGTTGCATACCGGTACACCGTGTATGCCATGTCCTCAGGTTCCACCAGACAATCTTGGAAACAAATTCCATACTTCGTATTCTCAGTCCAGCATTTTAAAGACAACAATCTATACTCTTACGGCTACAACTAAGCCACTGGCTCCAGGTCTCTTATGCCGGAACATTGCGCAACTGAAAATGACAACTATAAGGACTCCACGTTCAGGGAGAGCCCTCAAAATATAGACATCCGGAAATGCGCAGCCAGAGAATGTAGGATAATTATTTAATCACATGGGAAAGGTAGCTCCCACATCAATCGTAATTTGATAATCAGTTTAGGAATCTATAAAGATACGAAAGGCCACGATAGACACTGCATGGTTGAAACCAAGCCTGGACCTGTACACATAACGCCTGTTGTACGTATTTCCCCAAACATCCAAAACCACCCTCCAATTTTTATCGCGCCCACGGTTCCAGACGCTTCCGACGACGAGAGAGCCAGTACCAGGACCCGACTGTAAATATGGTTAGGGGGATGGCTACGGCGAAAAAAATCCACAATCGATGCGACATCTCAAATTCTCCACCGCCGTAGTCAAAGAAGTTCATCCCGAAAAATGTCTACTTGAAGGTTAGGGTATCATAAGAGAGGAATGTGGATATATCGTGGTAGGTTTGGGTACTCACTGCGACAAAACTGGCGGGTAGGTATATCAAAGTCAACAGTGTTATGGTGCGAACAGTGGCATTGTCATCCAAAGATTTGCTGGTGAGTTTGACCAGCTCATTATTGACACCGAGCATTTTGTTGTTGATGCCTATACTCACGGCTTGGTTCTCCACAGTCAAGACAACTGCCAGCTACATCAAAAAAATAAAAAGTTAGCTCACGAAGAATGGCGGACTATAACAGTGTGGTTTCCATGTGACGCACCAGATCTGCTATGCTCCGAACCTTTCGTTCCAACACCTTAACACTTTCAAGATGCCCTTCAAGTGTATTTATATAGCGCATTAGATCACCAGCCAAAGATTGGAATTCTTCATCGCTTGAGAATCCCCTAGAGTGGAAGGATGAGTTAAGCCTCCCTAGCTGGCGCAAAGTTGTCAAAGCAGTACCTAGCCGAGCAGTGAGTGGAACTAGTCTATCGTCCAGGTACTGCTTTTTGAGAAGCTGAAAACGTCCACCCTCTTGATTCCCTGTTCGCGGGTCAGATGGGTCTAGATAAAGGACAATATCCACCTAGCGGCAAGTTAAATTACTGGCCAGTATCTGGAGTCATCTGGAAACACACAGTCTTTTCGATCTCGTCGCCTATGTTTCGAATACACCAGCGCCAGCCGCCTAGGTAGGTGGACAAAACTAGCAGATGCATAGACGACCACGATCCGAGGAGAGCGGTAGGAGTCGTTGATAGGGTGTATTCTATTTGTCTCTGGATCTTCGATTGAGGTCTTGCGTGAAGTAAAATCCAGAGATTTCCCGACTCTGATGGGTCGTAACGTTGGAAAACACAAACTTGGCGGATTTTCCATGCGACTGCTCCCCCTTTATTGTCATCTTCTGCATAAGTAAAGAGATAATGCATATCTGTAAAGTTAGCTTCACCCATGTATTCAACCAGAGCCAAGGGGGTAATAATACCATATGCGCCGCTGTTTCTCTGCTTCACGGTCATGCCTCCATGACCAGCATCGGAGATCTGTGGCGGATAGCCGAAAGAAAGAGCCAAGTCGAAGAAAGAAGGATCAATATCGTACAGGCCCATGAGCTTAAGCAGGGCCTGCTCGGTGATGCCTAAGGGACGCACAGAGTTCCGGCAGCATATTGACACTATTCGAGTGTCTGGCTTCGGGGTATTCGCGATGTGAGACTCGAATAATTCACTGTTGGTGAACGAATACGCGTTCGCCTCCGGTGTAGTATCAAAAACGTATATGTCAGATTCCCCTGGAAAGGAAGTGAACACTGGATAGCGGAGATACGGTGAAATTGATTTATAATAGTCCGACTCGGGACTTGTCATATTTTGCCCAGAGGTACTGATCGGAGGCGAAGGGGGTTGGTCAGCGCGAGGAGCAAAACGATCCATTTCGATAGAAAATGACTTCATGGATCGATGGATGGATTTCCATGTTGTCTTCTAGAACAGATCTAGTAACTATCAGGGGCTGTATTTATTATACCCGAGTTCATTCACAGGAGAACTCGCGTACACAAGGCTTCATGAAAGGCAAACCTGAAAAGCCTAGCGCCAGGCATGAGCGTCTCTAGGGCGCAGCCTGGGAATGCGACGGCATATGCATAGCGGGATCGCAGCCACCACGCAGTGGCTAGATTTTTAAACATTATTTAACAGATACATGCACCTTACTGCTCTCGCATTGAATCATCAAATAGCCGTCCTCAAGCCCCTCTTCATCTTAATGCCAGCTAGCTCACAATGGCCTAATCACGTAGGTCACTGCACCGATTGGACGTCAATTGATAATGGTTGCATCAAACAAGACTCTGAGGACACTTACGCGATCTCATCCTACAGTTGGGGGCACAGCCCACGAGTCAGCGATCAGCGTCTGAGACCACCATTACGACAGTTCAGGGCAGGGGGTTTACCCTGGTCACTTCTCTGGGAGCTTCAAAATAATATCGGTTGCTGATATGCTTTATTATGAAGAGTGTGAGTGAGACGGCTGAGCTCGCGGTGGCAGTGCTCATACCTGAACTTTGATGGGGTACCCGAATAGCAAGTACAGACGAGCCTCTAACTTTTCCATTTTGATGTAGCCTGCCTCAGCCTCGCTTATGACGTTTAGCATGATGCTGGGAAGATTTTTGAAACCGTATCAGTGGACGAAACGTCGTGAAGAATTAGGTCGTTTGCCAAGCGTAGAAGACCGCTAGCTGTGTTGTGAGATTAATCACGAGAAACTGTTTTTTTTTTTTATCCCTCTGGGTTTCAACTAAGAAAGTTTAGACAGAAAAGAGGATGGGATAGAGCGGTTATAGCAGTCAGTCATCACACGTGGATGTAAGATTTGATCGACTCTGATGCGGCTCGGTTTCTATCACTCGATTGCGGAGCGTGTCACTTCAGTAGGTTTAAGGAACAGGGATTGATCCCTTAACGTGCATGGATCTAAACACCAGTCTGATTGATGAGATGTGAGTTGTCGGTACCATCACTACTGTGTTTTCGCCCGCCCCCTTTTGCCCACCATCCTTGGGTGGAACAGGGAAGCGAAGGGTTGCCTGGACACGTTGTCAAATAGATGTTTATTAAACATAAATCCGTCTGCCTATTATCGCGCAAGGCTAATGATACCCATGTCAACTGACACCAGCCATGGGAGGCCATTGCCACCAATGATACCGATGCGGCTGGGCCAGTACTAGCCTGGAGTAGGGGAGGGGGAGATTCTGTCCGTATTTACCCTCAGCTTCCCAGCCACTGGCGCCGGGGTTGGAGAGTGTGGTGCCTCGTGCTCATGGGGCTCGATCACACCCGAGATTAAGAGAAAAAAGTACAAAGGGGAAGAATAAGACATCTGTCGCATCTTCAGAATCTTTTGGGGATCGCTATAGAATGAGAGAGGTTTTCGAAACCTACTGGGTGGCACATTGGTGACCTTGCTAGAAGTATGTAAGATCTTCGTCCCTTAGCTCCTTTGTGGTTCACTAATACCCCACAAATAGTCAGTAAAATGCGGAGATGGGCCCCAACTCACTCCGGAGTATAGTCACAAAATGGTATAGATCATCTTGGCGATTCGCCAAATATTATGGATCGGGCCGTCTACGGCGCAAAAATCGCGTTCTCTTATTAATATAACAATTAATTCGTTCTAAAAGGCTCGAAAGCTTCACATGCCTTTGGATCTCAAAGAGTGCGGCGTTGTTTTACCGCGCATTTTTTTTCGATCATCGTTGTCGAGGAGGCCTGGCCTTGATGGCAACCATTGTACTGAACATAGATAGTATTTAGAAACCACCTGGAGTACTACTGCTCGTGACCATAAGCGGGGACTTGCCATGTTTGAAACGAGAGCGGTTCCACTAATATTTACCACCCCCTGTCGAACTAATGAAGAACACGAAGGCATTTCAGCCAAGTGGAGCATGGGATAGCCGTCTCCCTGCCCTCGTGGGTGGATGAGAGCCTCAGTCTTCTTATGATTCTACGGGATAAATGCTGTCCAGTTTGTTGTAGCTGAGTGTGAAATACACTCTTACCTATTTAGATTGGGACGAAGCATAGCGAATACTGAAATCCTCGTGCAGTTAGATTATAGTTGCACAAAGAACAGCTTACTCTTCCCTTGCATCCATAGAACATTGCTGGAATAACTGTCCCTGCACACCTGCTGTCTGTCGGCATGAATGGAACGAATGGCGTCTCTGCAGAACGACGGTAAATCCCACTTCCTTTGCCATTCTCCGCTCGCTTACCGATGCTTTGAATAATCCCATTTAATGTTTATATCCTGCTAAACTCGACTTATTTCCAGCATCCGCAACCCGCTGAGGGAGCGGGGTCATCGCGAGCTGATACAAGACGTTTGCAATTTTCACCGCCGGCACAAACTTGGGAATGTGGTCGATGTTGATGTACTCGCTAAGGGGGCACTCATAGCACAGTACCCGACCAATATACATAACCCTGACGTGACAGCCCTTGAAAAGAGTGCCATAGAGTCAGAGGCTAAATCGACAATCTTCCACCAGACGAAGGAGATGAACGTAATCATCCTCACTACTGCATGCGCAGCGATCATCCAGTAATTTCCCATAAATATCTCATTCCGCCGGTATATTTATGCTAACCCCCCGTGAAGGGGGTGGCAACAGTCAACCATCAATGCCGCTTCGCGTGGCTGGCAGTGCTCGCTCCTCCTCGACTCGTCAGATGATTTCTGTATCAACACATATCAAATGTATATGACTTGTCTGACCGACGCGGCACCATGGATATCAGGAAGCATTATGTGAGTCGAATCTAAGATCCGGATATTCTGCACGGACTAATGAGGCGCACAGCGGAACGTGGGTTAGTGATCCTTTGCAAGAGTCAATATTTGGCCGCCGCTATGCACTTTCTGTATCGGCATTTTTTTGTGCCATTGGTGCACTTGGTACGTCAATTTGAAAAAAGACAATAAAACAAAAAAGAAAGAAAGAAAGAAACACTAACTTAGAGCCATAGGGTCGGCATGGTGTGAGAAATGGTGGCATACCCTGATCTGTCGTCTAATACTTGGGATTGGGGTACAGTACACACGTGAAATACGTAATGAACACATAATCATGAATTGATCAATTTAGATAGGTGCGAAAGCCTCTATTGCTCCTGTTTTCGCGGCGGAAGCAGCACCCAACCACCTGCGAGGTCGACTTCTGATGATGTGGCAACTATTCGACACGCTGTAAGTACAATTACATGAGTTCCGGCCGCTTTCCTTCTCATATTCCCGCTATTGACTACTTGCTAGTGGGATATTTGTAGGATTCCTCTGCTATTGGATTTGTAGGCGGAGCTGGGAGGCTCTCTTGGGGAGCGCCGCGGTCCCATCTCTGGTCCTCCTCGTTCTGGCATTTCTATGCCCGGAATCCCCACGCTTTTTAATTCGGAATGGAGAATTCGCAAAGGCCTTTATCAGTCTTCGTCAGTTACGGGGTTCTGATATACAGGCGGCAAAAGACTTATACTACATCCACAGCCAACTGCAAATAGAAACCGAGCTGTTTGATGGTCAACGGCCCCAGCGATGGTGGGATAACGATCTGTATCAGAAAAAGGTCAAGGATCAGAATTTCTTACAGAGAGTATGGGCTCTTTTCACTGTCCAACGCAACCGCCGAGCTGTTGTCGCTGCGTTTCTGGTAATGGCAGCCCAGCAGCTTTGCGGAGTGAGTGACCTATACTCCATGGTATGCCTATGATGGATTCTAATCTAAGTTGCAGATCAATGTCCTTTCTTTCTATTCCTCGACCTTGTTTGCCTCCGTCAAAGACTCGTCAAACCCACAATGTGTGAATTGTAAGGATCCAATGGATGACCGTGTTGCTTGGCTCAACCTTGGTAAACGATATTTTCCAAACACATGGCCCAGACACTGATATCAAACAGGATTTGGCCTAACTAATTTTTTATTTACAATCCCAGCCTATATATGGATCGACCGGAAGGGTCGCCGGATCCTTTTGTTATACTCTCTCGGTGGAATGTTTTTTACCCTTATTATGATCGCTGGTTTTTTCCGTCTTACTACTCAAAGTCAAGACAGCGCTCGAATAGGCCTGGTCGCTACCCTTATAATCGGGGTTTTCACTCTCTTTTACGGAATTGGTGCCGGACCTGTTCCATTCACATTCAGCGCGGAAGTATTTCCCTTGGCTTTTCGAGGCAAGCATACGGCCGCTCATTCGAACAGATGATACAAAGTTGCTAATATTGATTCCATAGAGGTTGGTATGAGCTTCAGTGTTATGGTGAATTTTATTGGCCTGAGTCTTTTGATTCTCTTCGTGCCACCTTTGACGAGCGCTTTCGCCCCAAAGGACTCTGGTCCGAAAACGACTAATCTTCTTGGCCAGTCGAATCTGCTCTTTTTTTTCACGTAAGCACCATTTTGCATCGACCATGTGGAGTAGAACTGTCCTAACCATTCTATTTAGCGGTCTCACCGCACTTGCCTTTTTCCTTGTGTTTTTCTTGGTCCCAAGCCGTACAGCGGAAATTAGTCTGGAAGAGATGGATGCGATCTGTAAGAACTGCGCCCATCCGCTGCTTTGCTATATGCCTATGGTGCTAATAGTTGTACAGTCAATACAAGGACGTCTGTGCATGTATTAGAGCATCTTTCTAGCGTTGTGGGGCACCCCCGGAGGCTTCAAGAACACGGGGGAGACAGAGAAGCTGAAGTCGAAGAGACGGTGACTCCATTAGAGAATATAGAGAGAGTTTCTTGAAAAGTACTGTCTTTTACCATCCAGTACGTGGCTTATTTCTTTCTTATAAATCGTGGATATGCAGAAATGACCGTGTCGAAGGATCTACGGAATTAATGAATGTACTAGGTAGGAGCTCCTCCGGACCTAGCACAGGCTAATTTACGGTTTTGCCTTTTCACCTAACCTCGTATTCTGCTATTATCCATGTATTGAGTGTTTTCTTTTCTCATTATTTCTTTCCTGATTATCATGACAATTCCCGCCATCCGGCCTTGTTAGCCCCATATTAGTGATGTCTTTGGCAGCATGACTTACCTGGACGGAAATTATCAACCAATCAATCAGGACTTAAAGTTGAATACTAACGAGGTACTTCAAACCCATTGGATGGATGACGTGGCTGGATGTATGCCGTGTCTGCTAGTTCTGTTAACCATTACCATGGGAAAATGAAGTGGCTGAGTAGACATGTTACCCTTGCTATTGGGTATATAATCCTTGCTGGCGAAGCCACAGACAGAAGCAATCTGTCTTCATAACTTCCTCATCTCGGGTGCTCTGCTTTCCTTTGACGCCCTTCTTGCCGTCATTGAGACATCTCCAGCGGGAGCGTCTCTGCCCCTCATGAATCTATCAATAAACTACAAAGCCAGCTGGTATCTTATATACATGCGACTACTACCTTTTCTCTCAGCTCCTCCTTTGCTGACGGCAATTCCCAGCCGAAGCGCGCCTAGTCTTGTGTCTCCACCCCTCTTCTAGCAACTCTTCGATCCCGTGGGGAAAATGGATTCCGTGAATCGACAGTCCCAACCTTGGGAACCACAAGAAGAACATATTCGGGATCTACAAAAAGTCATTTTAGAACAGTTAACCAACGCTATCGAATCAGGGGCAGATCGGTTCGCCCCCCGGGACCGACTGAAGCGCATTTGGACCCCAGAAATCCTCGAGGTATTCGTCTTGGGAGAGTGGTGGCATGGTTCCTTCCTATTGTTCGTCGAAAAGATCCACAAGGACTTTTTGCAGACAATCTCAATTCTGATCTACGTGGGGTGGGAAGACTGGTCGCGCTTTGATGAGATCTTCTTCTCGCATCGTGGCTCCGCCGGGCAGGATCGAACAGATAGTAACATACGGGGATATGATATACAGACACTGAGAAGAGATGATTTTTTGGGGCCTGTGTTCGGATCTAGGTTTTTCGACAACCGATACTATTTCTGCCCGATCGATATCGAGGAAGGCGACACTATAATAGCGGGGGTGGGCTGGAGATTACCATTTCTAGCGGCAGAATCCGAGATCTGCGGAGGTGGAGGGTCTGGAAACGTCACTAAAGAAGTTATCGCTATTGGGCACTATCACTCTAGGGATGGTTTTCACCCGGTATGAGCTTCGTAAATATGCCATCTCTTTCACTGACTTTTCGCCTAGGCCGAGAAACATGTTGCTCGCAAGCTGTTTAAGTCTAAAGAAGCCTATAATAAGGAAAATTTCAACCTTAACTGGATCAAGAAATGCGATAATCAGAATGTGCGCATTGTTCTCCCTTTAGCGGCTATTGATATTGAGGGACAGTGTCATATGTTGTTACCGCCGGCTGAAATGGATCTTGATAAGTTTCTGACTGGGGCACTGCTACCACCAGACAAGTGCGATATGGACGAACTACTCCAAGAATTGATAGGCCTGGCCGGTGCGCTAACTTATCTACATGCGGGAGTCAGCACTGACACTCACATCTGCCATGCGGATTTGAAGACTGCTAATATACTAGTGTATGTTGACCGTGACCGTGACCGTGACCCAAGACGGTCTGCTATTGGGAAATGGGCAATTACCGACTTCGGGCACTCCGTAATTATTAGTCGCGCGGGACGTCGACATAGCGAACACTATATACCCAACCGATCTGTTTCTGACACTATGGCTGAGCTGAAGGAGATGCGAGGTGCCTATCAAGCGCCGGAAGTTCTCCACGGTTCAGAGATCAGTCGACGAAGTGATATCTGGTCCTTCGGCTGTATCTTAGTCCGTGTTTTTGCCTTTAAACTGGACGGGGTGCAAGGACTTCGAAAGTTAGATGAACTTAGGCTGAAAGAAGAGGATGAGGTTACGGACTGTGCAGATGACCATGATTATTTTAATAGAGGGAGTGCCGAGTCGCCAAAACTGAATCCCCATATTGAAAAATGGATTCGGAAGCTGCCAACCCGTAACCTAAGCTACAGTGGCCAGTTTCTAACAGATTGTGCCGACTTGCTTTTGCGTACTTTGCGCATTAACAAGAACACTCGACCGGAGGCTAGAGAAGTCAAAAAAAGCCTGGAGAACCTGAGAAGGGTCCTACACACAGTCCCTCATACCCCGTCTAGTCCCCCGAGGGATTCAATACGAGATTCAATTCGAGATTCCATTGGGGATTCCATTGGCTCTTCTTTGGCTCGATCTCCCAGGCCATCCGGGTCTGACCAGTCATTCCAGGTCAGCCATGATGGCACTATTGTTGAAGACAGTTTGTTTCGTCCAATAGATTATGGCAACTTAGATGGCATCGGAAAGCATCTAAGTCAGGAAGCGGAGAGTGTAAAGCCCGGTGACAAAGGAGATTCTCTTATAATTGCTGCCTCGCAGGGAAAGGTACAGGACGTCACGCGTCTACTACGAAATGCGAACACAAATGTTAATGAGAGATCTGCATCGGGTGAGACCCCTCTGATGCTAGCAGTACGCCACGGCCACAAAGAAATTGTCGAGATACTTCTAGAAAGCGGGGCAGATTTATGGGCATACTCCGATGAAGGGATGATGTGTCTTCATTATGCGGCCTCCGCTACCGCCAGCGTGGAACTTATGGAACTGCTAATTCGAAAGCTTGGGGTAGTCGATATCAATATCCCCATGAGAGGACTCAGCGAGGAAACGCCCCTTATGACTCTCGTCAAGCAATTCGTGGACAATGACTCATGGAAAGGGAAGTTTAGGGCCTTGATTCGCGCGGGAGCCAAAGTCAACCAACGTGACAAAAATAAAACATTGCCGCTCCAACTAGCAGTGAGAGATGGCTCCATCGCAGCCGTACAACTGCTTCTAGATAACAATGCAGACAAGGAGATCGCAAAGTTATCTGAAATCCCTCAAACGGGTGTTATGAAGAAGTTCTTGGAAAAGCACAACGCATCAGCGGCGAACCAGACCACTGGTAACAGGCCAAAAGGGATTATCTCCATGTTTCGCCGGAATACTACTTCCAATAGGTAGTTTCCTTGTTTCTCGGGGTTGTCAACAAATGCATGAGGAATGTGGGATTCCTTTCTCCTATATAATTTGAACAATTCTTCGGCGTGGTGCACCTGGGGTTGTGTATTGGTTACGAACCTGGATGTTCATTGTGGTAGCAATTTTGTAATATATTGTACATTTATCACGATATACCTTGAGTAAAAGTGTGACATGTGACTCAAGTCTCCTGATTTGGAGCATATGCCACATAGACCCCTTTGATAATTAGACTGGAAGTCAGTAGCCCTAAACAAAATGTATAATGCTTCCTATTTGGTAACCCTTGAAAGCAAAGGGGGAAATATATATATATATATATATATACAGAGCCAAGGTATTCGGCTCTCATATAATCTTTTTTTTTTTACTGGAATAAACAGGTTTACAATACACCTGGGGCATTCTGTACAACGACGCTTGCGCTGCTCACAACTAAGCCTTCTTCAACGAGCTTATGAACATAAGCACGCATCTAATCCTGGCAATTAGGGGCCTATATTATGGTCAGGAAAGGGGTCACCAAAGCATATATGGTGGACATACAGATGGATCAAAGGGATTGGGACTGCGTCCAGGAGGGAGCACAACCGTCGCTATGGATTCCAGACGATCCCGGGCGATTGTATCCTCGGACGGCTGTCCATTGCCCACTGTATTTTTGACATGCCGGGTCATCCACTCGAGAAATGGGAATGAGCTGGTATTTGCTGTATTCCGAAGTCGCCAAGTCGTAATTACGCTTGAACTGGAGGAAGAATCCCGTTGCCGGGTTCCCCGTCACGTGGATGACTTTTCCCATCACTCCCATATCACAGGTAGGGACAAAGAGGGAGAAGTGAGCTGGTCGAGGACCGTTTGACAGGACAGCGAGATAGATGGTGCGGGCCATGCTGCAGAAGTGTTCGGGACAATGGTTGGGGTGAGCGGTGCAGGAGGGGGAATCTATGGCGCTTACAACTGGTATACGTTTCAATGCTAAAAATACGAAAATTGTATTCGATAGAGAAGGCCATACCAATTTAAAGTCCATATTTTCTGCTATATACTATGTCTGAAAGTATAATGACCAGAAATAGCCAACAAGCTCACTACTGCAGCACACGTCCATTGCTCTCCTCAACGATCAGGTCAAATTCGGGCTGGAACTCGGTGTAGAAATTATGCTAATAACGGTCAGAAAATACCGATTTCCACGAAGTAAAATACTCACAGGGTTCTGCACAGCATCGGCAGTATACTGCGCCACGTTATGAGGGATAATCTTCTTCGGCAGGCCGTTTGCCGCCGCTGCATCGGCCATCAACTGCGAATGGCACGCATTATCCAAACTGGAAAAAAGGAACGCGGCTTCGTCCACCGTGCGGCCAACAGTGAGTAATCTAGAGGCCCATCAGTCGTCGTCCCATACACAGAACAAACGGAAGTGAAAGGAACAAAATACCCATGATTCTGCAAGATACAAGCAATGTTCTCCTCTCCCAGCGCCTCGGCGATCTGTCGCCCCTCCTCCTGGGCCAATGCAACACCACCATGATCGTCGTACACACTCAACTTCCCGTAGAAATTACACGCGTCTACCCTCGTCAGCCGGCCCAACTTGGCAAGGAAGAACAACGGAAGGGGCACATACCTTGAGAGAGCATCTCGATCGGCCGGCCAAACGTACTCCACGTCTTGCCGTAGACGCCATGCGTGTGCGCGGCGGCGATCACATCCGGGCGCGCCTTGTGAATCTCCGAGTGGATCATGAAGCCGGCCTCGTTGATGGGGGCCTGGTTGCCGCCCTCGGCGACGTAGCCGTCCGCGTCAACCAGCACCAGATCAGAGGCCTTCATGGCGGAGAAGTGCTTGGCGTAGGGGTTCATCCAGAAATGGTCTTGGAGGACGGGGTCTGGTCTTGCGTCAGTAGGCGGTCCCACCGTACATACTCTGTACAGCGCATGCCGTACGTCGACGAGTCGAGAGAGAACTTACCCCGCATGGAGATATGCCCCGAAATGCCCTCGCTGTATCCCAGCTTGCCGAAGTAGCGGAATGCCGCGGCCATGTGCTCTTTCATCCATCTGCGCTTCTCGTGGGCGTCGGCAAAGGTTGGGATCCCTCGCAACTTCAGCGTTCCGGCTCGGTCTCCCCGCGCCGTCGCCTGGAAGGTGGCATCGGCGTCGGCGGCGATGTGCGTCGTGGGCTGTTCGTCTGGTGTCACGACGACTTTCTGCTGGGTGGCTTCGGTGACAGTTGCGGTGGACATGGTGGGAAGATTGGGAAGGGAGTTACTAGTTGCCAGGGAGAGTCGAGGAGGCGGGAGGTATAGTCGATCGAGCCCTCTTATCAGTTGACACGCCCCCACTTGATGGGAATTGGAGAAGATCTCATAGGCGCATGCCGCCGACGGTGTCGTTAGAGGGCGCGACAGGCCATCACCAAAAGGCGCTGGTTCGGGTGTCTGTACCCGGGATTACATCCACTCTATCAACCGATTCTTGTATTGACAAGTAGCAACGATAATACACATGTGCCCGCACATTCGAAATGTCATCATCCGATCTCCCCTCGTCATCAGGTTCGTCATCATAGGTATAATGACATTCCCATCCAAGAAACGCCATCTATAGGGTGGACCAACCACCCAGCCAGGGTATACAAAGCAAGTAAGCGAATAGAAATCGGTCTCGGCGGGACCGAAAAAGCGAACCAAACCCCCATGCAACGAAAGGCGTCAGTTATACTGCCTGTTCCCCCATCCCTTTAATTTCGTTCAACTCGTACTCCCCACTGCTACTCCCTACGTCGCGGGCCCGACCGCGACCGCGCGACGACTGACTTTCACCGGCCGGCGGCTGGGACGAGCCCGCGGGGTTTCCAGTCCCGGCGATTCCACCAAAGCTAATGGGCCGGAGCTCCCGCCACTGACAGGCCCAGACACCAAGGAAGGTCATCACGGCAGCACTGGCGCATTGCAGGCCCCACCAGAGCCAGTTGGACGGGACGGCGTGGGTGTAGAACGAGGTGATGATGAGGTGGAGGAAGTGGAGAGTGAGCGCGAAGTCGGGGATCAGCTTCGAGCGGACGACAAAGAGCAGGAGAAAGATGACGCTGCGCCAGGAGGGTTAGTAAACGGTCGTTTCGGTGAACGTGGGCAAGACCAGAGTAGGGGGAAAGGGGCGACTCACCCGAGAACGCTATTCAACATCCATACGAGACCCAGCATCCATCCGATGGTCGTGTCGCCTCGGAGTGAGTCCCATTTGAGGATCAAATCGAGCGAGAATGGCGTGCCGTAGACCAGAGTCGTGAACAGAATCAGCGCCGTCGCGGAAGCATAGTAGGCCAGTTGGAGGATGATGATCTTGCGGACGATCTTCAGCGGCGGGAGCTCTGTTCGAGCCCCTGCAGGAGGAGCACGACGGCGTGGGGGCATGAACTAGAGGCGTTGGTTGAAGGTATGTAGGGCGGAGGAGATGTCGGCGGCGATGTCGTATGCCTCCGCGGAGGACCAAGATCGGTCGGTACAGGGATCCGCAGGACAGGGATGGCGGGACAAGGTAATGTGACAAGTCAGCGCAGAATTATCTCACAGAGACTGGCCAGAGGCGGCGGTCCAGAAACGCAGCTGGGAGAGTTGACCGGAGGTGAGAGGGCCGACGTGCGATGAAAGCAGTTTGCTTGGGGGAGGTTTGTTTCCCCTTCGGGATTGGCAGCGCCACAATTGGCCAAGCCACACGTGTGGTCACGACCCCGGCAGGTGATCTCTGGTCGTTCGATGAGGGTTGCCATCCTAAGGTGCCTATTGCTTGCTCGGAAATATCTAAAGTAAGTTATATATCAACTATGATAGAAACGAGTTGATACCCAGGTACCTAGGCAGTCAACAAACACAGGTGTGGGGTTTGCACCGTTTGCATCGAAAGTCAGTGACGGACGCCATCATTACAGCGACTACCTGCGACTGATCTTCCGGCATCACCAACATCGCGAAAACGCCCAACTACCTGTCTCTGTCCGTCACGAGTGACCTCCTCCTACCGCCCGCCTCTCCGATCCTCGCTCGACCCAATTCTACAATGGGCTGGTTTTCCTGGTCCTCCGACTCGAACAAGGCCTCCGACGGCGGCCGTATAGCCCCAGATCGTACCTCGCGACAACGCTGCTGGGAAGGCCGGGACCTGTTCTTTTCCTGCCTGGATGACAATAAAATCGTTGATGCGATTCGGGAGGACAAGGAAGCCCGTCGGAAATGCGCCAAGGAGATCGCGGAGTTTGAGAATGCGTGCTCGAAGACATGGGTATGTATATCGTTTCTGTTCCTACCTGTTGTACCTTGTTGCTTGCGGTTTTTCGGTTCCCCGCACATATCGGGATAGTACTGACAACCAAATCATAGGTCAAATACTTCAAGGAGAAGCGTGTGATGGAATATAATCGCGACAAGACGATCGAGCGCATCAAGAAGGAAGATGCGGCCAAAGTGCAGGATTTGAAGTCGCAAGGATGGACTCCTCGGTAATAATTGAAGAGCTGAAAAGACCAAAAAAAGGGGGAAAAAAGAGACAAGAACGAAGGCAAGCGAAAACCTTGGAACGATATAATTATCCCTTATCTAGAACCGCAGAGGTTCCGTGTACCATACATATTACACTTCCCATCCATACCCCAATGGTTCAATTGATTCCCATAAAATTCATATTGATTCGAGAATGGCCAAAGATTTTCTAGTCAACTTCACGCTTTCCGTTCCACAATTACGGAGTATGAACAAATCATATCTGACATTCCAACAACCCGCTATGCGCGCCCTATAATATCGTGAGAAACAAAAAACCGGAACAAGCGGCACTAGACTCGCTGAGGCGCCATATTCCCGATATTTCTAGCAGACATCTCAGCATTAATATAAAGAAGAGGAACAACTGCACTCCTTCCGAGTATTTTGGAGTGCTGATTATAAAAGGCAAAGTGACCAAACAACCACGCCATCATAACCCTATCTGATGGCCAAATCCCATACCAGCTTGCAAACATTCTCAAGCGATCAATCGAGTAACGCCTGACACCTGGCATGGTTGAAAAAACAGGAACATATCAAACTCTGAAACCCGTGGGAAATAGGAAAGATAAAAGAAACAAAGAAGCACTATCGTAAATCATTGCTTCCACTTGCCCAGCTGGTTCATGATATTTTGTACATGTGGGCTCACACCGGTCTGGCTTTGGGGTTGCTGTCCTCCTAGGCCTTTAGCTAGCAATGATATCAGGTTGGGATCCGACACTGCGGGAGCATTAGGCGCCGGCATAGGGAAGGACTGTGGAGGCAGTGGCTGTTGCGGGTTAGACGGCACAGGCTGTCGAGTCGCAGCACTCAACAGACTTGCCAAATCGGCACCACTGTGGGGGGTACTTGGGCCGGGAAATGCTGGCTGTGCAGTGGGAAGGGTAGGCGGACGCTGCTGAAGTGCAGCCAAGAGGGACTGTAAAGTAGACCCATCAAGGGAGGTAATTAAGTTCGCCAGATTCGGGGGATTGGCGAGAGGCGGTAAAGGGGCCTGCGGGATCGGTGCAGGGGCGAGGGGCGGCACACCGACAGCGGGATTCAAAGGGAAAGGAGTGGGAGGTCCTCCACGTTGCAAAGATTGGGTCGCGTGAAAGACAACTTCCGCAGCCATGTTCGGATCGACATCGGGGTATTCTACTCGAATAAGTACGCGAGTCACTGTGAATATGGGAGTTTCTCTTACCGTTGAACCGCACGTTATCGGGACCCCCGGTTCGATCAAACACCTGCAGCGGAATCTTGCGAGAGAATTGATTGGGACGCGCAAGCCTCACTACGGCCAGCACACCTTCAACGATTTGGCGCTGCACCGCAGCGTTGAGTGGAATCCTAGGACCGAGCATCAAAACATCCACCCGAAGGCCACGGCTGCGGAAGGCATTCTCTACGTAGAAGACGAAATTGCTAGAAACGGTCAGGAAGGAAGTTGACTTATACAGAAAGTGGGCGTGACTTACCGATCCACTTCTTCCAGGATGAGAATCTGCACTTCTGGAACATCCCGGGGCTTTCTTCTCGGGACTGGCAGGTCTGATTCGGCATCGAAGGCCCGTGGCCGCGGGCTTGGACTACGGAATCTCCTGTCCCTTGCGTACGGGGAACGGGATCGCCGTCGCTCTCGGCGGTCGTACCGTTCAGGGGTTCTATCCCGAGACCGATAGCCATCACGTCCACGGAACCCACGCGGTGACGGGGATCGAGGGGGCGGTCGATAATCGTCCCGCCGCCGATGCGAAGGCTCGTCCCTGAAATCGCTGAAGGGGATGCGACCTGATTCATAGAGTCGATCGTAACGATCGCCCGGGACTCGAGGATTGCGACCCCCAGGAGGACCACTTCGACTAAATTCGGGAGATCTCGAGCGTCTCGGTGGGGCGGCACGGGACGATTCCGCCGATGGCAAACCGGGCCGGGTGTTCCGTTGGGGTTTTGAAATCTCCAAATCTGGCCAGAGAGTCAGTGAATTTCTTGTTCCCTCGGGGCCGTTGATACTTACGGACTTTCCGACCTCTCACCACAGCATTCTGTTCCACATCAAGGGCCTGCTTACAGGCAGCAGACTCGAGGAACTGGATGAAACCGTAGGCCTGTTTGATTGATATCTGGGCGAGTTTGCCGTATTTATGGAAGATATGGAACAGATCGCGTTTGGTCACTCGCTCGGTGGGCAGGTTACCTGCGTAGACAATAAGCATCAGCGACTAGCGACAACGATAGCGGAGGACATTTGACACTTACCAACAAACAACCTCGACCCCGGCGGAAAGCGATCCCACAGACCCTCTGTGACATATACTCGCTCGTCATGCAGGAACTCATCATACTTTTTCTGCACCTCCGGGCCCCAAGGAGTGTCTTCATCCTTGCCGGACCGGGTCGACGCCCTATCGCCACGACCACTCTTCTGGGCCCCTGGAGAAGACTCCGGTGAGTCGGCCGACATTGACTGTTGAAAACTAGGTCCGGGAGGGGGCGGTAATGCGTTCGCGCCTGATGACGACGTGCCCGGAGCACCTGCGGCGGCCAAGGAAGGAACCCCTATGTTGGATTGGTAATTACTCTGTTGGGCGGAGTAGGGGGGAGGAGAGTTAGAGGATTGAGGGGGGAGCTGATGATATGAACGGATATCATCGTTGGGTTGGTAATTGGGATGGATGGAAGGCTTCTCCTGGGGCGGGGGACGAGGGGGGAGGCCGATGGAGGACTGTAGGGCTTCGTCCGTTGTTGCTTGAGGGACTGCGGCATCCGCGGAGGAAGCGGTGTCCGCTACTGCAGGCGCGGAAGGGGCGGCCGTAGAGGGAGGGAGATTATCGAGGAGGTTTTGGAAATCCACGCCCGGCTCGGTCGAATCGGTAACGGAGCCCAGGGCGTCTGGACGGTTACCGGCGTGGTCTACCGCGCTCGCATTGGGAGGATTGTGAGCGGCATGGGAAGAAGGGGGAGTGGCATCGGGGGCAGGGTGTGTTATATGGGAAGCGAGATCTGATGGAGGCAGAGCGGTTAGAGAAGATCTTGCTTGGGCATCTGGATGTGGGACAGGAGTCAAAGTCGCAGTGGTCACGGGGAGGGCGGATGGTGCAGACGGGACCGCCGGTGAAGACATAGTTGCATTCGTGTTGGACGCATGGTCGGCTGGGGGAGAATCAGAGAAAGAACTACCTTGCGTGGGTTGGTGGTGATGCTGGGCGGGTGGCGGCGGTTGATCGGGATGATTCAACCACGCAGACGGCCCGGTCCCCTCGATGGGGCGCGGATGACCATCCTCCTCAACAGCATGATCGTTGGGAAACGCGCGGGAAGGATGCTCAATGGAGTCGGACTTTTCATAAGTCGAGGTGTCGTTGAAGACAGGGTCCATTTGATTCTGCAGCACGGGGATGTTGGCGGGTTCTGCGATGTGCAGCGGCCGGGGGCTCTCAGGAGTCAGGGTCTTGCCTCGAAAGTGAAGAGCTTCATCGGGGGGACTTGGTGTCATGTAGACCGCAGAGAAGAGATAGATTCATCTACAAGACAGGGACGAGAGGTGATGAAACGAGACGGGAGAGGAGGAAGAGGAGGAGGAAGAAGCAGTAGAGGCAGGTCACCAGGAAACGGAGATTTTCCACCGGACCAAGCTAAGGTGGGGCTCACTATCTTTGGAAAAGGGAAAAGGAACGGGGCGGTTGGAAACGAAACAAGGGGAGAAGACGAAAAAGAACAGGCGATAGAGAAGAATCGAGGGAAGAAGAGGGGGGAAGAGGAGTTGATGGAGTGATGAAGATCAGTGGGAGGGGATGGGATAGAAGGAGGAGGGAAGGAGGGTTTGGTTATGTACGGGCGTAAATAAAGCTCGGACGGGCGAGATCCTGCTGCGACTGCGGCCCACCGGGAGGAAAGGAAACGAGAGAAGGGGGAACAACCGGCAGTGGGGATGGATTGTGACGCAGAGGAGAGGATCCGACAGGAGGGAGAGGGAATCCCAAGCAGTGCAGGTGGTGGTGATGAGGGAAGAGAAGGGAGATGGAAGAAACCAGAAGAAGAGTTTTTGGTGGGACTGACCACCTCCGACTTCAGATCGACTCCAGATTAGTCACCCGCGCCGGGCAAATCCTGCAGGTCCAGACCGCAGTATGTGCGCAATCCTGCGTCGGTCTGGTCTATATGGCACGGGTATCATTGGTTATTTCTCGGTTGATCTTCTCATATAGTTTTCATAGGTTCTATAGTCGGATGGTCAACTCTAGGATTCGGTGTTGTACATTACTCTCCATGCACGAGAACGGTGGCGATCCATCTGCAATTAATTAATCGGATTGCACGAACGGGCCCCCTGGATCAAGGCGGACTCGTCCGTCGGGCTAAAAGCCCCCTAGCTTGACTTTCTGGGTGATCCTCGTGCTTGTTACCGGTTAGTAGTCATCTTTAATTCAATGTCTTTTATTGATGGTCTGACTCCCTCCGACTGAAGAATATCAACTCCCCCGTCCACATAAATTAACCCTGGAAACAATCATCACCATGTACCGACATCTACATGGTCCTCCCCCGCTCCCTTTTTCCTCCTCCCCCACCCTCATCACAAGAGCCTTCGCCTCGCGCCGTGCAGCTGCTCCTGCCAGTAACACGACCCACGACGACTGCCTTGCCGCCCGCCAATGGCTTGCGGGGTTCGACGCCAATCCACTCCCCCGTCACGTCGGTCAAATCTCCTTCAGCCGTTCGGGAGGTCCGGGGGGCCAGAACGTCAACAAGTCCGTCCTCCTCCACCAATCTCCAATCTCCCCATCGGTTCCAGCACTAACCCAGGGTCTTCCCATCCCCGTAGAGTCAACTCCAAAGCCACCCTGAAAGTCCCCTTGGCCTCTCTACTCCCCTTGGTTCCACGTCTTCTTCACCCCTCGCTTCGTGCCTCCCGCTACTTTGCCGAGCGCTCTGAAACACTGGTCTTCCACGCAGAGGAGTCCCGCAAACAAGCCGCCAACGTCGAGTCATGTTACGACAAACTCCACCAGCTCCTCAAGACCACCGCAAAGCACGCCATTCCCGGAGAAACTTCCCAGGCCCAAAAAGATCGCGTCCACAAACTGTAAGGGCCCTCCGCGCATGCTGTCCTACTTACGACCACTCACCGACACCGACTAACAACGACCAGGAAGCGAGCCGAGAATGAGGCTCGAATCAAGTCTAAAAAACTACATAGCAGCAAGAAAAGCAGCCGTCGAAGTAGTAAATCTGATGAATAATGCGCTACAAACGCTTCATTCTCTCGTCCGTTGAAATCAAAAGAAAAGAAAGAAAAGGAAAACTACCCGCGAACGCCTTTCGATGCCACGTGATGATCCGTCGCTCCCTGCGCTTGTACAACCCGTTCCACATTTCGCACCGTCGCCGCAATCGCCTTCTGTAAGGCGGGATCCAAGTCTTCGGCCTTCTCCAACGGTTGCAGCCAGCCCACGATTTCTTTGGCAACGTTCGGATCGTCTCGGTGCTCCTTCATCCGCACCAACGACGTACCCAATGCCCGAGGGAACTCCGCAGATGTTACCGCAACACCAGCAGTCGGATGTTTGATATAGCAGATAAGGGTATGGGGGCTGGTCGGTTTCGATGCCTGCATCACCTCGAGCACATGACCGAGTATCTTTTGCAGACACGGCACGTCCCCAAACGCACACACCATGTCGTAGAATTCGTGCCCGAATTTATCGTCGTTGTGGAAATTCTTCATCGCCGTGTCGAAAATCGCCAGAGGAATGGCCCCACTGAGGGCGGGCGTGGAATTGAGGTTCTGCAATGCCACCTGATCATTTCCGCTCTCATCGTCGGCGTTTGGATTGATATCTTCGCCGGTGAGCTTGGGCAGACTGATCATATCCGCGTCGGCATCCATCGCATCCTCTTGAGCCGGCGCAGGCGCTTCCAATTCATCCAGACCCAGGATGCGTCGTCGAGCGACGAGCTTGGCGATATAGATCATCTCCAACTTGGCATACTGAACCCATAATTTTCGGGAATTCTTGCAGAACCGTAGACCGCGCTGCATGTAGCTCCTTGACTGTGTCATATCCGCATGATCCTCCAGGGAGTATTGCGCGGCGTAGGCCCAGAGTTCGGCGTTCGTCGGGTGGAGCCGTAAGGCGTCCGTGAATATGGTCGACAGTTTCTTGTACGATTTCTGCTCCCGCGCGTACTCGATATATTGAACCCAGAGACCGACATCGCCATGGAACTTGCGGGTGGCCCGGTCAAGGATGAAGAAAATCCGTCGTTGTCCAGAGTATCCCGCGGACCGGATCCCAAGTCGCTTGACCCTCTTGCGCCGGAGAGTGTCCAGATTCATTTCATATTCGGCATACCGCACAAAGTCGGAGGGTTTGGCGCCGCGCGCATTGAGTTTGTGTTCGAAATCCGATCTCTTCTTGATTATCGACGTGATCTCTTCCTAGACAACCCATGTCAGCTGTTGTCGCGTCCAGTGGAAAAGGATCCTTCTACCTTGCTGAAGATCTTTTTCCGCTCGTACTCCTTCAGTTCCGGCACCGACTTCTCCAGGAAGAAGCGGGCCTTGTCCGTTGCAGCAGACATGATTTCAAGAGAGAGTTGAAAATCGGTCAGATGGACTTGATCTCTCTCCAACTGGAACAAAAAAAAAGTTGGTCGGTATCGCAGCAGAAAAATCCCGCCCAGAACGGTACGGGCCTGTCCGCCTGCCCCATCGGGACTAGCGCCCCGGGTCACCCGCAGAATCACCAATTCGCTGTTGATCTGGTTGTTTCTTCCCAGTTGCGTGGTCTGCCTCAGGGGCTGTGGCATTCGAATTGGTTCTTCATCTACTTCTCTTTTGACCATTTCCCTTCTCCACGCTCTTTTTAGACCGTTGTCTGATCTTTCTTCTTTATATTCTTCCTTCGTTTACTCCCCTCGTCCCTGGAGACGCTTCCCGGGTCTCCTGCGCTGTCATGGCTCCCAAATACAAGGATGGGGACGCCGTTGTAGTGGTCAGTACTGTCCATTAACACCCATCAGATGACTATCTCCAAGCCCTTATACTAAGTTCAACAGTTTAACGGAAAATGGGTCTCTTGGGCACATACCGCCGTGGCCTACACGGCCTTCTTCAGTGCCCTGGTGGTAGGGATGTACCTGCATTTCCACAAGATCGTGCAGAACGAGCATTACGGCTACCCCGACGAATGGTTCCCGTCAGTCTCTGCGACAATCGGTGACCGCTACCCGGAGCGGTCCTTCTTCCAAGTTTTCATTGCCATCACCTCCGGTCCCCGCTTCGTCCTCGTCTTCCTCTGGTACATTTTGACTTCGCGTCCGAATTCAGCCCTCCCCAAAGTGGTCGCGGGTGTCGGGCTTTTCCGGACGTTCACCTGTGGAGGTTGGACCTATGTTACGTCAACTGATGATCATGACTGGCATGATATCTTCATGATCTCGTATCTCGTTGCGACTCTGCCCTGGACCCTCGGATGTCTCGCTCTCAGCCCAAACAACCGCCGTGCCGTCAAGTACCGGAAGATCTTGGCAAGCCTGTTCTTCGGTACCCTGGTGCCATTGATCTACTACTTCATCCAGCACAAGGTCCACAAAGTCCCTGGAGGTGAGAATCATCCGTCTGCCAGCTTATCCCACCTTGTCTGACGTTTCTCATCACTTAGCCTACACCAAATACGCCTTCTTCGAATGGTCTCTTATCCTCTTCGATGTCGGTTTCGATGCGGTCACCGCCCTCGACTTTGACGCGTTTGAAATTGTGGTGAGGGATGTAAAAGGTGTTAGCAGAGGGTATGTACAGTGGCTTCCAAAGTAAACCAGGAGAGGAAAAAAATGTACAGTTGCCAAATGATGGGTGTGTCGGTATCTGGAAGATCTGTTCTAAAATCCAAAATCTCCAGGCAGTTGAAGACCACCGCCGACTCCGTTCTCGAAAAAGAGTGCGTATAATCTGATCTCCCGGAGTATCTGGGCAATCCGCAGTTAACCCGTAGGCAGGAAGGGTAAACCCGTCGGAAACACCTTCGGCGAAGGTTTCTTCTGGTCCGAAATTATCGACGCTGCCGCCGATGCTTACAATGGGGTATGTAACGGACTGCCCCTTACTTCGTGTCAGGAACCTCAGCTAACCGATCGCAGTTTGTCCTCTGGTCCATGTGGACTGCTCTCCCCGTCCTTGTGTGGTGTAGGTGCCCTGGTCTCACTTTTGCAGATAGTCCTAACGTCCATAGATTTCCCCCTTTGGTATATGGGTATCTCCGGTTATGAGGTCGCTATCCTTGCCTATACCGCGCCCGCTCTCCTCGCCATTCCTGGCCTTAAGTCTCTCGCGACGAAGAATCCTCGTATCTTCCATCTGCTTTCCCTCTCCGGATTACTCGCCTATAAGGTGCAAGATCCGGCTAACCGCCTCTTCCTCATTGTTTTCGCCGTTGTCTGCGGTTGCTTGTCATGGACTGCGAGTCTTTACGCCGAGAGAGCGAATGGCTCCCGACTGGAGTCTCGGATTGTCGCTTGGGGTCTTGGGTTGATTATGTCGAGCGTTGCCAAGTTCGCGTGCAGGACCAACAACCCTGTCTGGCCCATTGTGCATGCCGAAAATGGTGGATGGAATAAGCTGGGACTACTTCTGGCTGTCTTGGCTGCTCTTCGGTCCTTTAGACGTGCCCCAACTAGTGGCGGTGATTATTTCCCTACTACCGGCCGTAAGGGTTCTCCTATCTTGGCTGCTCTAGGTGTTGGAGGCCTTGTCTTTGCCATGCACTCCATGCTGTCCGATTCTAGCACCATGATCTCGTGGGTCTGGGACGGCTACCCTGTTCGTGGCCCTATCGCTGTCCCTCATGGGGCGTACACCATCTTTGTTATGGGTGCTGGCCTGGTCTATGGTCTGTTTTATCCCGCCGCCGCAGGAAGCTGGACCGCGTTTGGTATCGGCTCGCTGGGAGCGGCTATGGTTACCTGCTACAGCCACTGGGCCGGATTTTATGGTGGTCTTGCCCTCGCATTCTATCTTATGGCTGTCTCTCCTGTCTTGCTTTCCTCAGCTGTCCGCCACTCACCAGCCACGACTTTCGGAATTGGCATGCTTCTGTACATGTTCCTTGTTCTTTTCCACGTCTGGGTTGTTGCATACGCTTTTGTCCCCGGTGGACCGCTTGTGCGTGAGCATACGGACTGGCTCATGACCACGGTCATGTTGTCCATCGGAGCTGGGGTTTTCTCGGCTGGTATCACCAACTCCTCCACCCCTAAGAGCAAGATTATCAGCCCAAGTGGCCGCCGACAGCGCTCCTACTACACTTACGTTCTCGCGGCCTTGCAGCTCCTTTCTATCTCGGTGGCATATTTGCGCTTCCCCACCAACGACTACGTTCCGTACCACAAGGATGAGAAACTGGCCACACTTGGTATCTGGACCGTTCATTTTGGCCTTGACAACGACATGTGGGCTTCGGAACGTCGCATGAAGAACGTTATCGAAGAGCTCGAGCTCGACGTCATTGGCCTTTTGGAGTCCGACAACCAGCGTATTATCATGGGTAACCGTGATATTACGCAGTCCTTGGCCGAGGACCTGGGAATGTATGCGGACTTCGGCCCTGGCCCTAATAAGCATACTTGGGGTTCCGCTCTGCTCTCCAAGTTCCCGATCGTGAACTCTACTCATCACCTCCTTCCATCTCCTGTCGGTGAACTGGCGCCCGCCATCCATGCTACCCTTGATATGTATGGCGAGCTGGTTGATGTTGTTGTGTTCCACTCAGGCCAGGAAGAAGACCCGGAGGACCGCCGTCTCCAGACAGAGTATCTGTCCAAGTTGATGGGCAGTTCGCCTCGTCCGCTGGTCTTGTTGAGTTATCTCGTCACCAAGCCTCTGGAAGGGAACTACAACACGTATGTCAGCGACCTCAGCGGCATGAAAGACATCGACCCCACGGATTGGGATCGGTGGTGCGAGTACATCTTATACAAGAAATTGAGGAAGGTTGGATACGCCCGCGTCAGTCGGGATTCGATCACCGACACCGAAATTCAGGTACGTTTGGTCAGTATATTAGCTGTTGCCACATCTTTGTTAACATTGTCCAACAGGTTGGCAAATTCGCCATTGGTGAGCCCGAGTCCGAGAACGACATGTTCATTCCAGAGGAAATGGTGCCGCAGGGCCGCAGGTTCCCCAGCCTCTTCCGCGGCGAAGGAGTCCGCGGGCACCGTTATCATGTCTTTGATGAACCTAGATACTTCCATTAGACCATTCTCGGCATGACGATGCTGGCGCTCCCCTTCTTTACCTACCGTTCTGAGTAATTAATTTGTCATCATCTAACCATTTATATTACCGCCTGTCCAACATTTTGATGCCTGTTCGCTAGTGTTTGCCATATGCATACGAAATCTTTCTGGGGAGCTTCAGCTCATGACCGTCTGCGTGGTTTACTTTCGTATTTTCTTTTCGACAACAAGAGAGCTCTGTCACATCTATAGGTGTTTGCTCCACAGTAGATCACGGTTATCAAAGTATTCGCACAGGAACAAGGCCAACATTCTCTCCCCCTTCCAAAATAACAAACGACTTAGAAGTGCTTGGAATGCCCAAGTACTAACAGGAAAACATACTTCTCCGGGGGATGACATAAGGGCATAAAGCATATGGCAATGCATAGTCAGAATCAGGACTATCCCAACGGCTTCCGGCTTTCTTACTCCGGGCGATACTATCGTTACTCCTTATGACACAATGAGAACGGATTTGGATAGGTCATTACGGTCAAAGAGTGGTCTCCTGACCGCATGCCCGACATTAGCCGGCAATACCTCCTCCAGGTTCTGCGCATTCCAGCCCTGTAGAGCAGGGAAGTATGATATTTTCTCCCGCCGATATAAGCGTTCCGCAATTCAAATTCGAGGGGAAAGAATCCCCCGAGGAATGTAGTTAGGCCGTTTCTGTTCGATCGACATCCGCCCAACTACGGATCTTCATAGAATGGCTGTTTATTCCGACCAAACATCGCAGGGTAACACTGGCCATATTGCATCATTATATCTCTGTGTCAGCTGTCTCGCCTTTTCCCTGCCTTACGTCTTTTGGCCAAGAGCACGAACTCTTCGATACGTGGCTATTTGGGATTCGCCTACATCTACTGGCAATCCTGGGCGATCAACGCGAACTTGACAGCACTAGATGTCCGCGACTTGGTCTATAATCTTTCTTGTATTCCGGCTTACCGTTGCATATCTCTTTCGGCTCATCGAAGCCAGTTCTGTATTTCCTTATCCGAAGTAGGCTGGACTCAGATGACCTCGCCCTTATCGAAGTCTACTAATATTTGTGGTGAAGAGCTTTCCGTAGTCCCGGATTCCGCGCCACAAACATTCTTAATAAAGAAAAAGCACAAGTCGACTTCAACACTGCTAGGAATATCTTCTTTGTTAATTGTCTTCTCTTGTCACAATAAAGATCTCATCTTGTTCGGGGCAACCCCACGAGAACAAAGGGAGATCCCTTAAAGGTGAAGTATCTCCCCTGTAGATGTCTCGAGTCTTCTCGTTAACACCCAGAAGCTCTGAGATCGTCTCAAGGTGACCTGTAATCTCGTACTCGGTGCAACGTTCATCTAATTAGGTATACATGAAGTACCATATCTGTTTGCCTATGATACTTACATATTTTCAGATACTTTCTTTCACCAGTAAACCAATAACCTCGGACCCTGCGATGCGAAACAAGAAGCCTGCTTCACCCACTGAGCAGACAGCTGCTCTTGAAAATTCCGGGGAAGCCCCGGAAGTTGAGCATCTGGAAACAGTGCCTGACAATAACGCAAACGACTCTGGCGAACCCGAAAGACAGAACCATTCTCATCGCTGTAGGTCGCAGAGTCGCAGTCCCGGTATATCCGAGCTCCACCGCGTATCCAGACGATATCAGTCCTATTCACCTGGCGCTGCGCCTGAACGACCGAGTTCCCGGACCCCCGCTACGCTCCCTTCGAAGCCTTCCCGTGCCTGGCTCAATGACCAGTTTACATCCCGAGACTTCGCTAGGTCACTGAAACAAGATGTGATATCAACACCTCTCCTAGACATAAGCCACATGGGTTCCCGCAAAAGGCGCTATCCGGACCGTATTGGGTTCTCATATCTTTCGAAGCCACCCCGCTGGTTGATTATGCCTGTTACCAAATACAAACAAGTGGGACCTAACCAACCTCTGCGATGGGTGTTTGATTCGGGACAAGCCGTTGCCTGGTCATGGCTGAGAGAGAGTGAACTATACGAGATCGCATACGAGTACCTCCAAAATGCATACGCCGATCCAGTATTCAGAGACAATATGAGGTCGGAGATTATGGCGGGTCCCTTCGCTTCGAAGGTGATTGACATTGAAGATCCGCTTCCAATGCTTCCTCCTCCCCCGCCAGCGGGTGCGCATAGCGATATCGGTTTTTTCCGAAGCTATGAACGCCCCTCATTAGCTACCCGACCCGGTATATTACAATTCTCTCCCTATTCGCGAGCACTGTGCTAAGGAGATCAATAATAGGTCAGGACACGCCAGCTCCATTACCCTCGCCCGCCTTCTACACGGCTTCTTCCAAAGATGCCAATATATTCTACTGCACGAAGTCCCCGGTTACACGCTGCTCAGGAAGTAGTGACCTCGAAAATCAGCAACATCAAATGCCCTCTCGGTCTGGCCTGCATGAGAATGCAGATGATGGACCAGCCTCCCATGTTGGTGAGTATAAATGGATTTGGTTTTTCATAATCTTCTTGATCCTGGGGATGTTCCTGTGTCTTTTCCTGTATGTGTTCAAGATAATCAGATGATGTAATGAGACGTATGGCTAGATGTTTAATCATACGTTTTGCATGTGTTGTACACATGATCTTGCATATTGTTGGTGTCATCTCCAAGGCTTGAATCATCATGCCGGCATTCCAAGAGATACCCCTTGCATTGCACCATTCTTCGTCTATGAAAGGAAACCCGATGAGTTCACCGGGCTAACACACATATCCTGAACAGATGTCGATCTTCCTACTTTTGCACAGGAACATATGCTTTGGGCACCGTGGGATGTGGTGATGCAGTTGCGGCAAGGAGACCAGGGCATACTGTTCCCTCAAGTAGCGCGCCGTCGCATTCCAGTTTGGGCTGGTTGTTTCGTCGACAAGAATATTGATGCTGCAGGGGAAAATGCACTTCCTCCTCTACCTTCTGCAGCTCGAATTTTTTGTTCCGTGCCACGAGGTCAGCAGGCCCAAAAGCGCAAAGCTTCTGTGGGATAAGACTGCTGCGATTTCTCAGCTTCGCATAATTGTGGCAGGTTTGTTAAATGGGTTGTTGTATTGTTAGTTGAGCTTTCGTTATCGTTGGCTGGTGCTTCTAAGCTTATATTTGATTAACTGTTTGCGTATGTATGTAGTGTTTGTCCTACTAGTAGTATAATATCAGTATACATTAGATCGTTCGTTAATATACGTTTAGTATACGATATACTCTTAGCGTCCGAATGGTATACCATTTTACGACTGTTTGTATATTATCCGTTGGTTACGTACCTGTAGATACCTAAGCGGCTGTGTTGACCGATGTTATAACGTATTTCACAAACGAGCGCCGCACACAAGCGAGCGCCGCACCTCCGCTCCCGATTCCGCCTCTAGGCGAGACTTAAGTGCTTTTATCAACCAAACAATTGCATTTCCATATAAATATAATTACTAAGTGGATTAGGACATCTAACTCTAGTATGTCCTCGAATATGACAAGTAGAATACTGCGGTGGAGCTCGTACGCGTAGCCCAACTGCAGAAAGCACTGGATCTATAGGGATAGTATCCTGACGTTCCTAGACCTTATTCTCACGCTAAGATCGTTCCTAATCTCTCTAAACTATATAGCCTTCTAGAAGAGTAAGCTACCTAATAGAGTACTTCCGTTTTTAAGTCTTTACCTTATTAGAAGCGCGTAAATCACGTAGTTCTTTATATACAAAAACAGGTTTATTAAAATATAATTTATAACCTTTTATAAGCTTATTTAATCGCACCTCTAATAAAGGAATAGAGCTTTAGGAACTAAGTAGCTTTTTCACTATAGATACCTGCTTTTCTAGCTACTTAGTGTTGTATAGTATTTTAGGCGCTAAATTGGTTGACCGCCTACCTGGTAGTATAGGGGTCTTTAACGTATTTCACAAGCGACCCGCCACTACAAGCGACCCGACACCTCCGCCCACTATATGAAGTTTTATCGCTTTTATCCACAAAACAATTGCATTTCTATCTAAAAATCAATTAGAAACTCGATTAGGACATTGCAATTGCCTATGTCCTAGAATATGGCAATCACTGCAACGAGGTGGCGCTCGTACGCGCGACGGTTCTGCAGAAGACTCTAGGTCTGCAAGCACTTTAGAAGCCTTATTTTCACGCTTAAATCCCTCCTAACCTTCCTGAATAGTATGGCCTTCAGGTATATAGCGCTGCTTAGTAGAGCGCTTCCGCTTCTGAGCCTGTTTCCTATTAGAAGCGCGTAAATTACGTAGTTCTTCGCGTACAAGAGTAAGCTTATTTAATCACGCTTCTAATAAAGGAATAGGGCTCTGCGAACGCGTTTTAAGCAGTTTTTTTACTGTAGATGCCTGCTTTTCTAGCTGCCTAGCGTTGTATGGTGTTTTAGGCGCTGAATTGGTGGACCGACTGCCTGGTGGTGTAGGGGTCTTTAGTTGAATATTTAGCTTGCTAAGCACCCTTTCTAGATTATATAGGACTAAGCCAGCTGCTGCGAAGCTATTCCGGATTGTCTTTGCTTTAAAAACAGTGTCGCGGGCTGTAGGAAATATCTCCAAAAAGTTATATTTATTAATATAGTTAACGCCCGTACGCATAAGCTTTTCTACTAAGCCTTCATACGCGTGTTTTAGCGGTACAAAATAGCCTATATCTAAAGGCTGCAGGAGGTAAGATAAATGAGCAGGCATATAGATAGGAATAATATAATTCTTACTGTATAATTAGTCGAACTAAGGCGTGAGATAACTACCATAGCTATTAAGAACTAGGAGTCGGTATTTCCCAGTTATATAGCTAGTAGTAGCGGGAATAAAGAGCTCTCAAAGCTAGCGTAGACTAATTTTATTAATAGTCTATCTGTTAGGACTAACTTCAATACGTAAGCTATATGGAAGCTTTATATTTTTAAGCTAACTCTCTATATAAAGCAGTAGCCCTAGGCGTTGCCAACTGTACGCGTCTTGTTAGCTGAAGAATCTGATTTATAGTACGTCTAATCATTGAAGGAGAAGGCGAAGAATATAGAGAATCAAGCTGCTGAATCTACTGAATTAGGGCCTTTTCTTGTGTATTATTTAGAGTTTTGCCTAAGTTAGAACGTGAGGAAAGGTCTGCGTGGCTATGGAAGCGGGCTTAAAGGTGTTGGTAAGGAACGTTGAATTGACGCGACAATGCGCTTAAATTCGGCTTTTAAGCGCGTTTGGCAGTTTCGCAGGCTTCAGAAATACGGTTCTCGATGTCAGAATTAGAATTCATCTTGATGGTGGTGTTTGGCAGGTCAAAAGGCTTCAAATTTATCGTTTGACAGAATTATCGTTTGACTGAAGGGGGGTGGGGCTGCTGACTTAAAGAGACGGCTAACGGGCAGATATGCAGCGCGTGTACGTTGCGTTACTAAATACGAAACTTCCTTCTACGAGGTTGGGACAACGCAGTGGGGATAGCATAAAAAGAAAGGAGCGAAGAATATCCACAATTGATTATTGACTCTGAGTTAAGCTAATTAAGGTGTCAACGAGACGCGGTTCCGTCCGAGAAGGTATAGTCGGCAAAGAAGCGGTCATGAATGCGAGTTGCGTACTCCACAAGAACAGGGAAAGATTGAACTGTCTTCTGCGACTCAGGACATCTACTAGAGAGTTAGTCAAAGAATTTGATAATATGACAGGCACTTACGAGCAGCAGATCAACGCTCCAACAATGAAGCCAAAAAGCACAGTATCGGCTTCCGTTGGGTTTTTTCCTCCCAAGACCCAAAATGGCTCTTTGTTATCCTTGCCCGACCGTTGAGGATTTACAGCAGTAAGGAGTTCACTGAGGTGAGCCCAAATCTCGTTTTTGAAGGAGCTAATTTCCTCCGGGCAAAACCGCGCAGTCCCTTGGCCGTATAGAGTTTGGGTCATTTTGCGGTAGCCCAAGTACCCAAAAACGACTCGCAATGGGTATGGCATGAATGCAAAGAGATGATCGCGCTGCTTATAGTAGTTCTGGACCCATTTCTCATAGCCCTGCCCAAGGGTGTTAGGAAAATGCGGCAATTACGACTGAGTGAGGATTTCTCACTTGGAGAAAATAGAGCCGGTCTTCTAGAAGTGCGCGCAAGGCGAGATCTTGCGCCTTGTCTGCCGGACTAAGTTCCGCGTTGAGGTCTTCCACCAGGCCGTTTTTCATGAAATCTTTGATGATCAATGCGGAGTCGGAAATCGTCCGGGGCGGTTGATCGTCATCCGACTCGATAGTCAGGTATGGGATTTTGCCTCGTGGCGCATTTCTTGGGGATCCGGATTCAGTGCGATAAGATATTCCCGCAAAACGCATGCGTGCCTCGAGTTTAGTTACGAAGGGGGACCATGTGTAATGACCCGTCCCAGGGAAGCCCCGGAAGAGGGTAAAGTACTGTTTAGGGTCGGAAGAAGACATTGTAGAGGTGGAATCAAAAAAGTCACCACTAAGTGAGAAACTATGAATTTTTGAACAAGGTCCAGCCACTCCTCTTATGATCTCTGCCTTATGATCGGGGCTAAAATAACTCCGGAGATTTGGGGGCGAGCCTTCCTGACAGCCTGATGACGACGGATTCTGAAAGGCCGACAGGCCCCGACTTCACCGACTAACCGGCCCTTTCATAAGTTACAATTTATTACAGACCCTCGCTATGCGAGGGTCCGACATCTACAGGCCCAAGTCACCCCACAGACCCAATTTTCTGACCATCCAACTTTAACCTCGCCCCAGGTTTCTTCTACTTCCCTAAACTATTAATTTTATATAGTAAACTTGGCGATGCCGTGACCGACGCATATGACCTTGGCTGTTTCCTTCTGTTGTTGTCGACCTTGCCGTGTCCTGGTGCTAGTGCCTCGACTGTGGCTGAGAGTTTGTCGATTTTCTCAGACAGTTCTTCGGTGGTGTACAAACGATTTCGGACTTTATTCGAGCGTGAAGTTCATCGTATGCCGTAGACTCTGTTGCGGTCGTAGCTTCGGAAAGCTCAACCGTAGTAGTTCTGGACTCCACAGCACCCTTTGCTCCAGGAGTTGTTTGTGTGAGAGGAGTCCAGGTCATTGGATGAAGATGGCTCCACTTGGTGTTTGAGGTCAAGTGTGACCCCAAGGAGGTTTACGCAACGCTGCAGCAGTATTTTCCATGCGGAGTCGCTGTCGTCAGTCATCGTAGTGCGGATGCTCTTTCTTACAGCAGGGATCGTGGTTACAATTTCCAGACGATCCGAAAAGTCGCATGCAGTCTTTTTGCGGATATCCAGCCATTGCTGATACGGTTCATGGACAACATTAGGGGCCGCCTCAGGAGTGGCATCAGGGGTAGGGTCAGCGGTTGCCGAGTCGCTCTCATCCTGACTCGCGACCATTTGCGGAGGGGTGTAGTGGGTGTTATTCTTTGTGCGTTTTGATGGCATGTTGTCCCTGTACCGTGTTTGGGGGG